>NC_134702.1:29860334-30046834 GCF_043290135.1 Rhipicephalus microplus
AAAATGGGTTTTCGCGCGGATGCGACGAGGTATGGAACGAAAGGGAACAAAAAAAAAGTGGCAAAGGGGGCACAAAAAAAGAGGATAGAGCGGCAGGGGTTTATAGGGTTGAGGCGACAGAAAGGGGACGAACGGGGGATGAGGCGTAGGCGTATAGGACATTTTCTAAATGGCTTTGCATCGCATTTGGACTAGTTTATGCGTTTTTATTAGCTCAGATGTTCCCGAACGCCGCCTAGCGCTTTTCCCAACTCACCCCCTCCGCCCTTCCCGTTTTCCCCAAAGCGACGCTCCCTCTTTCCGCGGCGCGGCGAGATGCGGATTCTTTTCGGCGCGTCCGCTTGCCTTTTATTTTGCAGCGCAAATTTGGGGAACACTGTTTTTTTTATCATTCTTTCCGTTGTCGTTTGTCGTTACGAGTTGGCTTTTTTTCAGGTAGCCTTTCAAAAGTTTTACTTTGTGCTTCATTTAGGTTTTGCTCGAATTTTCTTTTTTCTTTCGGCCGTTAGCCCCGCAAGCTTTTGTGTTTACTTGAAAGAATTTCTGTGCTCGTCGTCGTATATGAACACGCGTTTGCGCGTGCTCGACATTTTTGGCTTTGTCAAACGCATGTCCCGGGATCCATCAGGGTTTTCTTTCGTCGGGTCGATATTTGGCCGGAAAACTTCTCAGCGTTGGCACCTGCCGCTTCGCTACGCCGCGGAATGGTCCTGGAAAAAAAATGAAAAAGAAAACGCGTATCTGAATGAAAAAAGCGGCGAAGGGGCGAGAAACAAGTCTCTTCGAGTCGGATCAAATGGGCCTCAGAATACTAAAGTATCCGACGAAAATTCCTATTCGGGCTGGCGTAACGCAAATCCGTGCGTACAGTGGTTTCCGTTTCGTTTGTGTGTTTGCGTTTATTTCTTTCTTCATTTTTTGGGAGCCATCTCTCCTCTAGAAGTGGGAAAAAAACGTGGCGTTGCCTCAACTCGGATGAAATACGGCGAAAGCGGCTCGCGCGATTAGCTAACGTCGTACGCTTGTCAAAATGCCTTCGCTCATATGCGTCGTCATCGAAGTCCGTTTGCCTCGAAGGAGTTGATGGAGCGAGAGGATGAAGTTTTGATGGAAGCCTTGACTCTAGGGAATTGGAATTTGCCTCGTGCGCATGTTACGAATAAATAGTGATAAGAAGAGAATAAGGCGTAAGGAGAAAGGCATGGCGAGCTGTTGCGCCGTGCATTCTAGATCAAGGACGTAAGGCCCGAAATTGGGCAACCGAGCCACGTGCGTTGACGAACCGAACGCTCGCGTTACAGTCCAATGCTCGCGCTCGTCTGTTAGAGCAGAAGATAGGCAGATTGGGCAAGTTAAAATGTTTTTCATGAAAAAAATATAACGTTTCATTATATTTTTGCGCAGTGTGTTTCCTTTCTATCTTTCTTTCGTCCTGTGTATTCGTCACGTTTTTGTTTTACATATTTTGATTATGCTACGGCAGATCAGCTCTATTCTGCACAGAGTCAAACTACGACATACTTTTTCTTTCGCATTTTTTGTATAGGAGGTCGGAGTATTCAACGTGCCGCGTTGAATTAAACTACGTTTCTCAAGAATGTGATTGACTCTCCGGATTAGTCACATCTGTGATGAATGTTTACAATTGGCTTTTTCATGTAGCCTGCTGCTCAGGCATACGAGAGCATATCACATTCCTGACATTTTTTAAAGTCCCGTTGATATTATTGATTGATTTGTGGGGTTTAACGTCCCAAAACAACTATTTGATTATGAGAGACGCCGTAGTGGAAGGGTCCGGAAATTTCGACCACCTGGGGTTCTTTAACGTGCACGCAAATCTGAGTACACGGGCCTACAACATTTCCGCCTCCATCGGAAATGCAGCCGCCACAGCCGGGATTTGATCCCGCGACCTGCGGGTCAGCAGCCGAGTACCTTAGCCACTAGACCACCGTGGCGGGGCAAGTCCCGTTGATATTATCTTTGTGGCAGCGGTGCCTTAAAAGCCACAGAAGCGTACAGTACAAACGATGGGTTAGCAACATCAATTTCTAAACTATAGATATACACTAATTACTCAGCCTTCGCGCAAGCCACACAGATGGCTTTTCATTTGGCCCTTCATGCACAGAGTCCCAGAACTCACAGAAAACTTGATTGAACTACAATGAACCTTCATTCGAGGTGGTGATCACTTCGAGTTTTTTCTTTTTAAATCAGTTGTGAACCGTGAAAGACTTGCACTAAAATCACCGTGTTCCAAGCGCAGGGAGATTCGAGATGTGCAACGTATGCGTTTCGACTATACTGCTCAACGAAGCTATTGGCCTCGAGGACATACCGTGACGCCACCTACATGATGACGTCACTCATATGATGCCGGGTTGTGTTGTCTGCCAGAAAACCGCATTTTTCTGCGCTTTTGCTGCAGACACCGTGCGTGTTTCCCTTTGTTTTGAAGCTCACTGCTTAAAGAAGCGGTAAGACCTGCTAATATATGGGAAAGCAAATTACGAATTGGTGCCCCCGGTGGCACTCTCATGTCTAATTTGCATAGTAAAATTGTGACTAAGAACCGGTGTGGCCATGGGGGATGATGCAAGTGGTGTCGCGAAAGCAAAGCTACTATCCTTTCTACTACTACCCTATCTGTGACATCAAAACGATCGCAGCACTGGTATCTCTAGTGGAGACCCTCGCAGCTGATATTCTCGCACCTGTAGGTCTCTTTGGACATGACTGTACAATTATTTATACATCTGATTTTATATATTATTAGCATAACTCGGAACAAGTAAAAAAAACAAAGCAGGGATATAGACAAGAGGCTGGCATTGTCAAGACATATATGTGCAATGGTTTTTAAAGAAATGGGGCCTTCGAACATCTATCTACAAGACCGGTGCTGTGAGACACATGTAACCCAAGCTCCATTTGCAACTGACGAAGTGTCAGCGTTGGCATCGTTCCGTAGATGAGGCATGCCAACACCAACGCCTCATTTAGAAATGCTTTGAACTATTAATTGCATACATGCGTACAGTTCATACCATACATGCCCGCATGCATACACACACGTATGGTTCTGTCTAACAAGGGACGTGCCGTGTATACACTAAAACGATGTTCCTTTTGTGGCCTTGCCGGAAAGTTCACTTCAGAGCCATCGGTTGTTCGAGCGTGACACATAATTACTATTCCCCGCTTGGCCTTCCTGTATAAATATCTGCCATCTTGGGACTCTAGATGTACAGCATACGCGGGCTGTTTCGCTCATTCAGTGCGTAAGCAGCCTTCGTGTAGGCACCACAGGTCAGCCGCAGCCGACACTTGAAACGAGACGCGTAGTTAAGAGCGCGAAGTTTAGGCCCCCGTACTTGGATCACACAATGAGTCATCGGCGGGTCCCATCGGCTCGCGGGAGGAGCGATTGGCAGCCCGTATCGACAGCACATCACCTCCCGGCACGTGCAACGCGTGCGTTCAACGCGTGAAGGAGAGACAAGAGGCGGCGAGAACAGAATGGAAAAGGCGCCTACGAGGGCAGAAAATGAACAAGGCTCAGGCATTTTAGGGCGATGCTCATAGTTCCCGAGGGTGATGGTGGGTAGGAGGGGGGGAGGTTCTTTTTTGATCGCAACCCCGCCACAGGGGGCAGCACAAAACGGCGGAAGCATTAGAAAAAAAAAAGCGTCACTCAATCTATGAGAGGGCGTCGTTGTCGCCTCTTCTATAAAAGCCCACCTCAAGCTATACGAACGCGGGCTTCGAATCCGAGTCACAACACTCGACACCCTATTGTAAATTCGGTTGCCACGCTGTAGTTGTACGTTTATCTGGCGCATCATTTTTTACCCTCGCGCGCTTGTTTCGTCACCTAGGACAGGTCATTTCTCACCGAAAGCGCGTTTCCCCCTGCTGTTGTCGTCTATTGCGCAATTTCCGGCATATTTGCCCGTCGTCGCCGTCCTTTGTTTATCTCGCCGCCTTTCTGCTTCCTATTGTGCCGTTCTTCTCAGTGTCTATTACGTGGAAGCGCCTTTGTTGTTCCCCCTTATTTAATCTCTGAGGTGGCATACATGGATGGAGTGTGGGAGCTGTTGTGGCAGGTTTTGTTTACTTTTGGTACTCGTGAGAATCGAACCTTTGATGAACAACTTACCATCTGAAACTTCAAGCTGGGCTTTCGTACCGGAAGCTCCTCCAGCACGAACATCAAGTTCGAGCACGAAGCTTATCGGACCCTCTTCCGCAGGCTTCTAGCCTTGAAGGTCAGAAACAGCCTGGTCGTGTCATTGCTCTCTTGAAGACTGTTGGAATGTAAACAATAACAACAGTACTACTACTACTACTACTACTACTACTACTACTAATAATAATAATAATAATAATAATAATAATAATAATAATGACGCACTCAGCAACACATGAGTACAGGCTTACAACGCTGTTTCGTTCCTTACAGAAACGCAAAACGTAACACACTGTGCGCGAGTACAACCCGTAATTCTACCATCACAATGACGAAATCATCGACTGTGCCAAAATGCCTTCGAGAGTTAACCAAAAAAAATCGTAAATAATAGTGTACCGTCAACCGAACAAGCAACAAATAATTTCCACCCCACCCCCTTTTTTTTCGAGTATATTGTACACAAGGCATGCAATACGCGACCCTTCCTTCTTTGCTCGTGTTGTATCACCCCTCGACACACCACCCCCTATCTCAGAGCCTCTCAACGTCGAAGGCAGCGTCGTTAAGCCACGTCGGGGGTTGTTTGTATGCGCGGCCTCGAGCCGGTGGCTTTTCCTTGCCGACTTCACAGCAGCCCACAATGCTTTCCCGCATTCTCCATACCATTCACACGTCAGCTCCACGTGGGCCTGCGACCGTTCCAGATCCACACCATGCAGGCCGTGAATGCCTACGAGAGCTGTCCGTGTGACCCATGCACGTGACTTTCCACGCACGCGCGTGACGAGGGCAACAAATGGCGCACAAAAAAAATAGTAATAATAAAGGCTGACGGCAAAACAACGCCCCCGTGCAGTTGCATATACGCCTGTTTATCGAGCAGTTTTTAAGGTGCTCGGCTTCTGATCTGAAGGTAGCGGGTTCGATCCCGGCGGTGACATTTCGATGAAGACGAAGTGGTAGAGGCCCGTGCGCTGTGCCATGTCAGCGCACATTAAAGAACACCAAATGGTCGAAATTTTCGGAGCCCTCCACTGCAGCATGTCCCATAATCATAGCATGGTTTCGGGACGTCAAAGCCGAAGTGGTATTATTATTATTATTATTATTATTATTATTATTATTATTATTATTATTATTATTATTATTATTGTTATTATTATTATTATTATTATTATTATTACGAACACTAATCAAATATAAGAAAACGACGAACACGGCGGCTTGCTTGTGATCGGGTCAAAAGCGATGTGCTTGCCTGTGTTCTAAAACTATAGAGCTCGATTTATGTGCCGAAATTACCGAATTACACTGGTGTGAATCACGAGAGAGATATATAGGAGGGGGGGGGGGGGGGTACGGGTCCTGACCTTTCTTATGTTCAGGATGGGGGAGGAGGGGCGGACGCACTCCTTGCAAACATCCCTTTCTCAGATTTGTCTTCCACGCATCACATATTTGAATTTGTTAAGAAATGCCCCGCCACGGTGGTATAGTGGCTAAGGTACTCGGCTGCTGACCCGCAGGTCGCGGGATCAAATCCCGGCTGCGGCGGCTGCATTTCCTATGGAGGCGGAAATGTTTTAGGCCCGTGTACTCAGATTCGGGTGCACGTTAAAGAACCCCAGGTGGTCGAAATTTCCGGAGCCCTCCACTACGGCGTCTCTCATAATCATATGGTGGTTTTGGGACGTTAAACTCCACAAATCAATCATCAAATCAATTTGTTAAGAAATAAGTATATGGCATTCAGCTCTTTTGAATGCCTATTTATTACGTAGTGTGTACCTGTGTTAATTCACCTGAACTGTGCAAGACAACTTAAACCCCGCCATCGCTCGACCCGTTTCAGGGGAGGTGCAATAGAACAATGCAGTTACGCGAGCTCAGAACACATGCGCGTTTTTTTTATTCCATTGTGAAGAATGATGTTAATTGTTATATAACTAAAAATAACACCCACATTTACAAAATGACCGCCATGACAGGCTGTGGGTCTCCTCTTGTGAATCTTCTGGATTTATGGTTCCTCTCCCCCCCATCCGCCACAAACCTCTCTTCTAAAGAAAGGAATAGTGTGCTTCTGGGTAACAGCCAGCTACATTTGCTGCAGTCGCCAACAGCATTTAAACTGCGCTATATTGCCGAACATTCTGCGGCAATTTTTATCGACTGGCAGAATTATACGTCTCAACGCGGGCAAACACACGCCCCCGAGCAGCGCCGCATGTGTATGCAGCCATTGGCTATGCGAGAACTGGTAGATAACACCGTCAATATATGCCTTGTTTACAAAGAAAGTATATTCTACGACAAGAGTCCATGAGTATTTTCTCTTTGCGTGCTTTGCTTGCAACTCGAGCAATTTACCGTCTCTAATATCATTCTCTCTCTGGCAGTACCCGCAATAAATACTTATGGAAGAAGAAACAAGCTGCTTATAAAGCACATGATTATGCGTACGCTGTACTAAATCTTACGCGCCAGCTAATTCTATCCAGGGAGACACTTCATGGAGAAAACCATCTTTCGTGATTCCTTTCTCTCTCTCTCTTTCTCGATCAATCTCTTTACGGCCCTGTTCTGTTTCTTCTCTGTGTTTGTTTCTGCAATTACGTTCGTCCCCGCTTCTTAAGAACAAAAGCGCGTCGTCGACCGTTCCGCATAGTGTGGAGAACAAAGAGTGGTGCGCCTGGTTGATCCTGGGAGGCTGCATAGCCTTCTCCTTAGCCAAGCGCGCGCCACCCGATGGTGCGGCGCCCGTCGAGAAGGGGACGACGACTGTTCCAGTCGATGAACGGCGTTTTGTCCCGCGGGTCCGTGCGGCAAGGCTCCGCATTCGGGAAAACGAAGACAAAGATGAAGACTAAGTCGAAGTCGGGAGAGAGTGAGAGTGCAGTGGAGGGGGCAAATTTACGACTCGAATCCGGCCCATTAATTTCTCCTTCCGCAGGTGCATGGGAGGAACGGGGTCGCCTCGCGGCTGTAAGCAGCCGTCCAGGGTTGTTGAATTCACTCGAGAATCGAGCCTGCCCGGCCGTCGCACTCTCATGGAGTCTCCCCCGTTCCTCGCTAGGCTGCTTTGAAGTATAAGAAATTAAAAAAAAAGGTTGTCTGTGAGCGTGGTACGAGACTCTCCCTTCCCTGTTCGATCCCAATCCCCTAAAACCCAATATACCCCTTCCAACACCGTGCCGTTCTTCCCTCCGCATCTTTCTTATAAGCTTCTTCTTTATCTTGCTTTCTTGTTTTACAGATCGCATTGTTCGTGCGCTTTCGGTATAGTCCCTGCACTGACTGTTCTGGTGTGAGCTTCCTTTCTTGTTCTCGGTCTCGCTTATTTGAAATTGTCAAACTGCATTGCGTATCTCCGTGTGTAAGAGAGAGAGAGAGAGAGAGCGTATGTGCTTGCTGAGTGTTTCACGTGCTCTCGTTGCCAGAGGAGCGAACGGAGTATTATGTAATACCATGTTCGAGATGTCTTTGCTCAACAATGTTCTTTCTCCCTTTCTCAATTTTTTTTTCGTTCTTGTTCGGGTCTCTGAAATTAATCAGTCTTTGCTGTAAGTGTTTAATGTACGGACCATACCAGTATCACACTGTCCCCATTACCTCTTTCGATAAGCAGTCAATGTTATCCACTTTCCGTTAATTATTTTCGTGAGAATATATGTATGTATGTATGTATGTATGTATGCATGTATGTATGTATGTATGTATGTATGTAGTAGTAGTAGTAGTAGTAGTAGTAGTAGTAGTAGTAGTAGTAGTAGTAGTAGTAGTAGTAGTAGGTAGCCACCTCTCGTTTAGTCCTTGGAATGTCCGCTGGATGGCGGCACTTTTATATGATCAATACATCATGAAAAGATGCGAGATGGCGGTACTTTGAGTGTTCACGGTCGCTCGGACGGACAGACACACAAGCAGACGGACGGAATGACAGAGAGACAGACAGACAGACAGACAGACAGACAGACAGATGCACGGAAGGACGGATAAACGCATGGATAGATGCATGGTCGCATGGACGGACGCATGGACGGACGGAAGCGTGAACGGACTGATGGACGCTTCGCCCCACTCATCATCATTGAGTCCATGGATATGCTGTGATTTTTTTTTTGCTTGTGTATATATGCACGCCCACATACACGCATGAACAAATGGTTGAACATCCTGTTGCCTCCTCCTCCCCCGAAAAATGTCTGCGGAGGAGCGGTAAGAAATTGATTACTATATGTATTGTATACATGTTCAAATGCACGTGATACAACTCTCAACTTTTTTCTACGGCAAATTTCTGCCCTCGTTTTCCACCGTGCATTGCGAAACAAGTGAGCTCCGATAACATCGTGGCACTTTTTGTTTCCCTCTTTTGTACTTCTACATTTAGCGATCCTGCCATGTACTAAAGCTTTCGTATAATAGACTTAGTCGCCATAGGAAATGGCCATAGTGCAATAGCAGAAATAGCTTTATTACTGCGCGAAGAGAAAAAAAAAAACTAAGTAATGGATGGAGCGCGCGGTGGAATAAGCATCCGGAACGCAATTAACACTTCACCCTTCGCGCAGCGTGGTGCGTCGGGGTCACGTCGTTCGTGGCGTGTCACCATTATGTGACGCTGGCTGTCGATATATGGCTTTGCGGTGCGCGCCAAAAGCGACGCCTGGTGGCGGCTGAATGTCTTCATTACACGGTCCCGTACACATGCGCCTTTTCGCAACGCTGCTGTCGGAAAACGTGTCTGGCAGCGGAAGCACAATTAGACAAAGCTGAAAGTACTCTGGCAGTTAATTAATATTTCAGATCTCACGCGTGGAAGCGTGTACCCAGTGGTGGAAAGGGTGGGAGCGAAGAGATCAAAAATGAAAACAAAAACTGAAATGTGCTAAGCAGCGATTAGAGGTATATACCAGTGCCAATATACGTGTTTTAGCACAAGCCTATTTTATATATATACTTACAACAAGGTGGGTGATAATGATGTGGAACAAATGACCGTTAGTATGACAGACATTCGCATTTTACGCGGTTCTACGGCACTCCTCTAAGTGACGTGACTTGAAAGCATGAAACACAGAAGGTGTGAGCCAGTGACGTTGGCAAGTTGCGCTGGGAGGTAATCAGGTTAAGTTGTCGAGCATGCCCGGTTGCAATTGTACAAGCTCGCGTGTTCCACTGTACGCGTTGAGTTTTTCGTTGAGTGCGGAGGCCAGAGGAAAGAGGGCAGAAGTTGAATTTGGCAGCGAGGTTAACTAAACCAGAGCGTGGAATAGGCAACCCCAACGTTGGCGAACGTAAGAAATACCAAGGAATAAGAACTGTTTGGGTGTTGCTCTTCACGAGGTCATGGTTGCTCTGACAAGTTTTTCCCGTGGAACTTTTTGGGGGATGGTAGGGAAGGTACGAACCACTTCAACGCGTTCTCTGCCAACACCAATGTGTGAGAGAGAGAGAGATAAATAGAGAGGAAAGGCAGGGAAGTTAACCAAGCTTGGCTCGGTTGGCTACCCTGCACTTGGGGTGGGGGAAAAGAAGAATAATAGAACGGAAAGAGATAGAAAAGAAGAGGAGTAAGAAAGAGAAGCATGAATAGTCAGCTCGAGACTACACAGCACGGTCTCGCACAGTTCTTTCACAAGCGGTCGTGAAGTCTGGTGGTCCTTAAAAAGTACAAGAGGGCTTTCATGGTTTGCGCGCATGGGAAGCCGTCGGCCAAGGTCCCAGGATCTTCTCTTCTGTAAGCGGCCGTGAATCCAGCTGACAGAGCTTGGCTTCCATAATACGTCGTTCGGTCTGGTATGCTGGGCAATGACATAGAATGTGCTCAAGCGTTTCCTCGCAGGCACAGATGTTGCATGCCGAAGTGCTCGCCATTCCAAGGAGACGAGAGTACGAATTCGTAAATGCCACGCCCAACCTCATGCGACACAGTAAAGTTTCAGCGCATCGTGGGAGCCCGGATGGCAAACGAAGTTGCAAGTTTGGGTCAATCGAATACAGGTGCGTGTTGGAGAAACCCTGCGTATTCCATTGTAGGAGAGATATACGGCGAGCAAGTGATTGTAGTAGCCTTGCAGCGTCCGTTCTCAAGAGTGGTATGGGCGTGCGCTGGTCTTGGTCATGAGCCGATCGAGCAGCTTCATCCGCGCGGTCATTGTCGACGATTCCGCAATGACTCGGCAACCACTGAAATACAATATCGTGACCTCCCTTGAGCGCTTCGTGGTAGTCGTGCCTTATCTGATATACTGATTATTCGTGTATCCCGTGCTGCATAACAAACCGTAGTGACTGTAAGGCTGACCTGGAGTCGCAAAAGATGGCCCATTGGTTAGGTTGCTGCCAAAGACTGTACTTTACTGCACCTTGAAGTGCTGCGAGCTCTGCTGCTGTCGGCGTCGGGGTGTGAGAAAACTTGTACTGAAGCAACACATTTTCAGATGGAACAACCACTGCTCCTGCAGAGCTGTTGGAATTAGTGGAGCCATCGGTGTAAACGTGTATGCGGTCGAAGTACCTTTCGTCCAACCGACGCAAAGTCAATTGCTTCAGGGCTAGCGTTGACATGCGTGCCTTCTTAAAAATTCCAGGAACTGATAAGCGCACGTCAGGTTGACGAAGACTCCATAGCGCAGCTGCTGGATGCATCGCAAGTTTGAAGCCAGGCGGTAGTATGTCTTGATGTTTTGTCACAATACCGCTGTACGAAGAATGGGGCCTCCGAGCTGTCAAACACGCTAAATGATGTGACGGTAGCCGTGATGAATGCCGAATGTGTGCTCTCAGCGTCTCGACAATGATATGCGTTGTGACCGGTTGTTCTTGTGCAATAACAATAGTTGACACTGTCGATGAGCATCTTGGAAGGCCAAGGCATGTCCGAAGTGCTTGGGCTTGTACGCTTTGCAGTGCACGGATGTTAGTCTTGCACGTGTTGGACAGGACAGGAAGGCTGTACCGGAGAATTCCGAGAAAGAGGGCTGTGTAAAGCCGCAACATGGAGTGCAAGGATGGGCCTCATAATTTTCCGGCGACGAACTTGAATACATTCTCAATGCCAATGAGCTTTTTCTTCGGGTATGCGACATGCGGGCTCCAGGTTAGGTCACAATGTACGATGACACCTAAGAATCTATGACTGCTCTTATATGCGATTGCTCTGCCATCAATGCACAATGGATAAAAAGACATCGGTTTGCGTGTAAACGCCACCGCTGCGCATTTTTCTGTGGCGATAGTCAAACCTTGCTGGCGAAGGTATGTCGATGTCATTGTTGCCGCTTTCTGTATTCTTGCGCGCACTTGAGGCCGTGTCACGCCGGACGCCCAAATGCAGATATCGTCAGCGTAGAGAGATATATAAGCCGTCTGTGGCAGAATTTCGGTGAGTCCCACAAGAACCAGGTTGAAAAGAGTCAAATTCAAAACACCGCCTTGTGGCACCCCACGACTTGGGAATGTGAATTACCCTATAATACCAAGGCGCTAAAGTAAACCTAGTGGGTATCAAGCAAGTGTGCTTGCAGTAGTTATCCTAATGAGTTTATAAAAGGCTCTGAAAGGCCGCTCTTCTAGCTTTCTCTGTTATTGTGCTACGCCTCCCGTGCAGGCCTGGCGTTTTTTTTTTTTTTTTTAGGATCTACCGGCTTGAAGGGGCGATATTTTTTTGCGTCTTCTCAGCTAAACTGTACTGCTTTGTATAGTTTCCGCAAGCTGATTGCAGAACTTAATTGAACCAAGTTGAACGAGATGAAGTTCGTCACAACAGAACTATTGCATACGGTAGCCTGACCGTATACTTGTGGTTTGCATGGATAACCAGTTAACCATATATATATATATATATATATATATATATATATATATATATATATATATATATATATATATATATATATATATATATATATATATATACTGTAATGTACTAGACAGAGAACAAGAGACAACACCCGATCCTGGGCCAGCTGTTCTTAATTCTGACTTCGTCTTCCTCTGCTTCTCCCAGCTAGCTCCTCGCACCCAGAGCCCCGATTCCGCTGCTCTTAGTCATCAGTGCTCATCACACTCGGCCATGACTGCGAGTGCGTGGAGCTGCCGACAGTGCTTCAGGTGGGCGCGGTTGGCTGCATCGTGGTGGTCGGACTCTTCCACGCTTGAACTTCGTGTGAAAATATTTTGGAGCAAAATCCAGTGGCCGACATTGAATGTGTCGCCGTGGTCGTTCGAAATGTCGGTTAAGACGCCGAGGTTTGCTGAGGTTTGGCGTAAACTTTGGCCGATAGCGACTCTGGGTTACCACTTTGTGTTGCGGCGGTCTATAACATCGGCCATGTTGCAACGCTTCCAGTGCGTTTTCTGACGGGCGGAATAAGTTCTGTCGCTGCGGTTGAACTCGTCCAAGGTTCGACGTGTTCGGAAGACTTGGTGAAAACAGTTCTGGCGGGTGGCATTGACTTCCTCGCCTGGGTCGGACCCGTCTAGGCTGTGACTTGGCATGCTGAGGCTGTATTTGTTGCCTTGGTCGGCCACAGTGTCGTTGTTGACGTTTGGCATTGGCATTCGCTCGCACCTTGGTCGATGAAGACTCGGGGGTATGAAACTGGTTGTACCTCGGTGGTCTGTCTTTACGACGCTGTAACATGGTGTAGAGATTTGGTGGGCGACAGTGGGTGTGTTGGAGCAGTCGTTGCTTGCCGAGTAGACATTTATGTCGTCTGAGTGGGGTGGTGGGGTTTTTATGTGCATTTGAATGCCGAGCCGGAAAATGCTTGCGCAACAGAGGGTGAGTGTGAGCGCTCACAGGCCACTGGACACAATCATGATGCGACGTGCCGGCAGCTTCCTTGCTGTTATCGCTCTTGTTTTGACCGAGCTGGTCATGGCCTGAAGAATCAGGGGCGATTTCCATGGTGACGACTTCATGGGGGTCTGCGCGACGTTCAGGTTGTACGTTGGGAGTCAGAATGGCGTGCTTGTCGTCGTCGGCAAGATCGTACATCATGTTGCCAGAAAGGCCGATGCTGGCTCTCTCTGCCTGGAACGCATCGATGTAGCTCACACGCTCGGCCAATGACTGCAGATGTGGTACACACTGGTCCAAGATTGTCTCCTTGCTATCCACGGTTGTCTCCGACAGCTCTGTCTTGGAAATGGCATTGGTTGCTGGCACGGAAGTTCGTGAGATGGGTCCAGGTGTGGAACCTGGCATCGGAAGAGCGACGCCTGCCTTGGAGCCTGTTTCAGTGTAACCTGCGGAGCGTTCAGCCAAGAGGTCATCAAAGCTTATGCAGGGTACTGCTGCACATTCGTGGTGGTTCAGTGTGGGTATGTCGTTTGAGTGACGTCCTTCACTAGGCCCGTCTTCGATAGTGGTCCTTGGCTGAGCTGAACTAGAATTGGACGACGGCACAGAATCCGAAAGCTCAAGTGAACTGCAACGCATGACTGCAACCTGGAGGCGGAAACCCTCCTGCACCTTATTCTCGATAGTCATCAGGTTAAACTGGGTGGTGGAAGGGAGATCGGAGAGCGTCCGGTCGAAGGCAGCTATGAGCTTGGAGCTCCACTCCACCCAAGACTGCTGCTTGAAGCCTTCATACCGGTGCCACGCCGCTGTACCTTCCCGAAGACGGTCTACAGCCACGGTCCATTTCTGAGATTCCGTCCAGGCCTCGCGCATTGCTATAGCGTTGACGGTTGCCACCCAGCTGTCGGCGTCGTTCCGGACCCCGTGGAATTCCGGTAGTTCGCAGACGGCTGGTGATCGTGAGGTGGCAGGTGGCAACGCAAAGATTACCGACGCGAAGCAGTCGAGCTGGTGTGAGAGCTCGATGAGAGAAGACCGAAGCTCCCTGCGTAGCTCCGGTTGGGTTGCCTCAAGGTCGTGTGAGGCAGCTACATCCAACACTGCGTTAATGTCACACAATGCTGGCAACATTGTAGGAGCTCGCTCACATGCAGATGGATGCTGTAAGTTCGTTAGTCTTGACACGGAGTAACGCGATGGTACGCCGCAGGTCCGCAGCGCTGTCGGGTGTGAAGCCCGAAGAGTCAGTGATCGCGGTCTTCAAGAAAGTAGCGGTTGCACCACTTATACCAGCGAGATTGACGAGCAGGGAAGCCTGGACGGCGTTCAGTGGTGGCTAGTGTGTTGGAAGAGTATACTGCAATGGGAATGAAGGCCATGGGAAGCGTGAGCGGCATTCCCAAGGGACAGGAGCCGGTGTGGATCCCTGCCGTGAAACGGTGGCAGCGTTTGAATCAGTTCATGGCCTAGAACCACAGGGGAGGCCTGGACGCCGTCCACTGGTGGTTTGAAGGGTAGCTGAATCGGCGGGTGGGACCCCATTGCCAATGAAGCGTGAACGGCGTTCCTCGATGGAGAAGCCCGCACTGCCGACGAACCACGAAGACACGTACCGGTGGCTTCTGCAGAGGGTTCACTTGTCGGACTGCGCCATTGTAATGTACTAGACCGAGAACAAGAGACAACACCCGATCCTGGGCCAGCTGTTCTTATTCTGACTTCGTCTTCCTCTGCTTCTCCCAGCTAGCTCCTCGCACCCAGAGCCCCGATTCCGCTGCTCTTAGTCATCAGTGCTCATCACAATATATATATATATATATATATATATATATATATATATATATATATATATATATATATATATATATATATATATATATATATATATATATATAGGCAGGCATGGTGGTTGAGTGGCCGTAGCGTTGCATATAGTCCAGTAGATCCTCCGTGAGCGGTCACAACGTGGTTTATTTCGACGTTTCGGCCTAGAGTCTGGCCTTCATGATGAAGGCCAGACTCTAGGCCGAAACATCATGAAGGCCAGACTCTAGGCCGAAACGTCGAAATAAACCACGTTGTGACCGCTCACGGAGGATCTACTGGACTATATATATATATATGACTGTGGCTATTATATCTAATTTTGTACGTTTCACCAGGCCTCCTGAATCATACTCCGCAAGTTTATTTATTTATTTATTTATTTATAACAGAACAGCAAAACGTGCTTCCACCTTTTATAATAGTATCCGGCGTACCTTATAAAAGGCGCGAGGGTGTACAATGGTCTATTAAAAAATGTTCCACTCATAACACTTATGGTTGCCTAATTTCCATCGTAGATGTCCTTTTCCCCCCTGTTTCTATTTTGGGTGCAGCTTTACCTCCCAAACGAGACGAAAACCATGGTTGGAAATCTTTTCCGGAACATCGTCAGTGCGAAATACCACGAAGGCACCCTGCCTTGTGCAGGGCGCAGGCAGTTACTCTTAGACTATTGCAAGCCAGTGCGTATCCTAACCCTGCGGTTCTTCATGTCATGTACCCTGAACGGTATCCAAGTGCGGATTGCACCGCCTGTGGACTGTTAGCAACATTCAACCATGCATGTGTTGTGGGAATGTGAAGCCATCGGCTCCGCCCTCAGCGAGGACAGGTGGGCTGCGCTCTTACGCAGCCCCGAACTTAAGGATCAAACCCTGGCCGTCCAGAGTGCCCGTGAACGGGCCGCCAAGCTCGGCTTGACCGTCCCTACGTGTGATCAGCCGGGTGGCGCGGGGTCTCCCCTGCGTCTTCTCAGGACTATAATAAAGTTTTAATCAATCAATCAAGGCAGACCTGCACACGTGCATTCCAGTAGCACACAGAGATCCATGTCTTCCACATTTACGCGTTAACGTATACTTTTACACTCATCATCCTATTTTCTGTTCTTTTTCCAATTTCATTCATTTCTCACCCATTTTCTCCTGCGTCGCGAATACAGCGCAGAAGAAGGAAGTATACCAACGCAAAGGCACGTATATGTGAACGCCGCACTGCGGCATGCGTTCAAACCTCCTCGGTGCACGTATATACAACGCGACCGCGGCTGCGCGCGCTCGAGGCAATGCACGCAAAACGAGCAAGCGACAAGGGGTCGTCGCCGTCGGCCATGCATGCATTCGAGGGCGTCACGTTCCGATATTTACGCGCCGAGCTGCTAAAGCCGGTGAGGACGATCGTTGTCGTCGTCCTCATATGCGTGTATATACGCTAACGGCACAGGTATATACTTCCTTTTCCTATTCTCTGTCTTTTCCGTCCTTGCTGTTGCTCCGTAGCTCCCATGGTGCCACGATACACAACGTCCGCTATCCACGGCTAGCACGCCGTACACAGAGACACAGCGAAGCGAGAGTTTCGCTCAGCGACTCGTTAATTATGTACGAGTTGGCCGGCGAGCCGAACGATGCGTCGGGGCTCCGTGCTCGACAACTCCACGCCGTGCACGCGCGGCGCTGCACGGCCACTCGTCTGGATCGCCATTAGCACTGACGAGCCACGGATCCCACTGCTGTCTGCCTTTCTCGTTTTACTATTACTTGCTGGCGTGTTATTATTACATGTTCCTCCTTTTCGTGCTTCTCGTTTCTTCGTTTGTTAGAGGCCGATCGAAGTGGCCCGGTGAAACGCGATGCAGCAACCTATACCATCCAGGAGGCGGCGTCGAGCTCGTTATTGTGGCTTCTGCTTGTATATATACAGGCGATGTGTTCGGCTATGTCTGCTGGCTAACAGATAAGGGTGTCTATGGAAGTACGGGGAGCACCATATTTTCTGTCACATGGGGCACGTTGCTAATTTGTTCGACTGGTCCAGTTTACATTTGACCCCGCTTATTTTCTGCTTATCCAGCTGCATGACGGAGAGCGATGGTTCGCCAATGGAACCGTACTTACAAGTATACGATATGTCGAAGTTACTTTGTAGAAAGGTCGAAATAGTCGTCCATCCCCATACACGACGAGGCCAGCATCACTACACATATATAGGCACTGTGCACTGGACGCCACAATGCATCGCCTATACCGAGCTAGCGAAACCGGCTCAACTTGAGAAAATGTTCGCCGCGATATGTAGCATCTTGTACATAGACAAGAATGTGCGTAATATGAAATCTCTCAAGCGCACATTGGCTGCATGAGACAAACCTTGAAGCATGTGTGCCTGATCAATGTTGTCTCGCTTTCTTCGAACCTTCTCGTGCGATGTCGGCAAAACTGAGTCGACAAATTAAGCTATACTCAGCACGCTCTGGCTAGTGCATGGTGCCTTTTCTGCGCTTTTACCCCCTTATTCACGTTCCCACGTTTAGGGTAGCAAACAAGACATAGTTAAACTACCTGCCTCACCTGAATTCTCTCTCTCGTGGCGTTTTCCTGAATACTTTTATACCTTCAACCCCAAAACGTCGCCGTTACAATTGCTACGATACAGTTAAACCAAAAGAACTAACGTGTCCTATTACTTCCATGTCTTCCTTATCTGTTGGTTTTCATTCAGGCTGTATTAAGCGAAGAAATGGGCCGTAAAAAAAATCCTTTTTTTCATTCTGTGCTCAAACTATCGCACATTTCACAGAGACCACACGGGATCTTGAGTTCGCCAAACTCGAGCCTATATCGTAACACGTCCAAGCCGTGTGAAGTGTTCCGACACCTCCCTTAGCTCGTCTCACATACTGCATATCTCAGAAGCACTCTCGTGCAGCCGCGGAGCCCCGATTCCACTGATGACGCACTCACTCATCCATCTTGTCATTGCCTATCTCTCATACGTCTATCTCCACGATACACGAATCGGCTCCTCTCATCACCTAATCTTGGAGGGCAGGGAGCAGTCCCGCGTTTTCGTCGTCATCTCAGCTTTCAGTGTGTACACGTTCATTTAGGGCATCAGTCTCGCATCCAGCCTCCCTATATGCTATATGCGGCTACGATTGCTTCGTTTTGCCCAGCCTCCACAGGCGTATCCCTTTCATGTTGCCGCCAAGCTTCTCCTTCTTGCAGATGTGGGGAGCACACCCAGGAAGCGAGGTGGAGCTAGCTGTAGCCTTCTTGCTCATCTCTTGAGATCAGTCCTTATACGCGGCAATTCACCATGCTCCTGTCAGTTGCGAATCAGCGTTTTTTGACCGCCATACATTATATATGTATAATGACATCATGTGTGGGTGTGAAATTATGCTTCATACGTATACGGACAACCAGCCAACGTTTTAGCCTTATAGATGTCTCAGTGGGTTTTCTATCAATTGTGGCACATAATACTTGATATAATGAAAAAAAAATATTCGTTGTCTCTCTCTCTCTCTCTCTCTCTCTCTCTCTCTCTTGTGTGTCCTATAGCCGACGTATTGACTTCTTTCTGGGTTTCATCTTACCCTGTCTCCTGCCTTTTCTCAAATTTACACTGAAAATAGCTACCCAACTTATACGAACACACGCTGAACCATTCGTGAAACTGAACGCATTGACGCCGTCGTCTCGCATTCGTTCTATGTTTTTGCTGCAGCTGCAGGTGCTTCTCGGTGGCTCTATCTGCTCCTCTCCGGGTAATTCATAAGGGAAGGTAGGCGTGTAAACACGGATACAAGACAGCAAATCAAGACAACACTACGACGAACTCGACCATTGCTTCCCCAGTGAGGCTTTAAATACAAAGTTGTCTGATTGATATGTGGAGTTTAACGTCCCAAAACCACCATACGATTATGAGAGACGCCGTAGTGAAGGGCTCCAGAAATTTCGACCACCTGGGGTTCTTTAAAGTGCACCCAAATCTGAGCACACGGGCCTACAACATTTCCGTCTCCATCGGAAATGCAGCCGCCGCAGCCGGGATTCGATCCCGCGACCTGCAGGTGAGCAGCCGAGTATTTTAGCCACTAGACCACCGCGGCGGGGCTACAAAGTTGTTTAGCGCTTGCAAAACGTGCGTGTTCCGTAGTAAATATGCTAGTCAAAACTTGGGCAAGGTGCGCACATGTGACGGCAGGATTTGTTCGGATGTCCATGTCAGCGTATCGCGTATACAGGCACTTACACCCGCATTGTGCATTTATACTTACATACGTACACACAGCGACCGCCCCACTCAGCTCGGGCACGTCTTTTTCAGAGCATGGCCGCAGCTTTCACCGGCACGAATTTTCTACAAACTCGTCCACTGCCACTGCACGCCTTCGCATAGACCGAATCTCCCCTCTTCATGCGTATTCCGCGCACGTCTTCCTATACGCCATGCACGTTCTTACTATTTCTTCTTTCTTTCTGCACGCGTTCCCCTACTCTCCTCACACGGAACTGCCACTATAAGCTGATGCCCCTACTGCTCCTGTAGTACATACCACGCACCCAGACATCGTGCTCCCTGTGCTTTTTCCTATACCCTATACGTAGTCCTCGTTGGAGAGGTCTTTTCTCCTGCGAGCTTGCTCTCTAGACCTCATCTCACACCGCGTGGCGGCGCTCGGAAGCACCCCGAGCCCCACCTAGCGAGCTGCTCGCCCCTTCCCCCACTCTCTCGGGGCCGCTGCTGTCCATCTAAATGCAAATGCAATATTCTGTTTCACTGCCGACCACGTACCCCCCCCCCCCCCCTGCCAACTTGCGTCCGTGCGGGCAAGTCGTCCGCTGCTGGCCCGTCTTATTTTATAGCCGCTTTGCTTTCTTTGTTTCGGCGTGGCACCGCGAACGTCGCCGCTGCCCCACCGCCACCATTATTTCTCTACACTCTGTTTTACTTACGCTTTCTTGGCTTTCGACGTTCGCTTTCGTTGCATTGAGAGTCACCTATATGGGTCTCCCCGTCCCGTGACGCCTTCCCGTTGTCTATTGCCTCGCTCCTGTTTATGTGCATCGCGCCGACGGTGATGCTGTGCATGAGCTCTGACACACTGCGCCGGCCCTTGCGTTTCTGTGCGCGAAGAGAAGACAGAAACAATTACACGCTCTGTATGGCACGAGCACTGCGGAAAGACCCCGAAGGTGTCAGGGGGAATCGACTTGTTCCCTTTTTATCTCTCCTGAGCGCAGGAACCGTGTGACATATCAGCGCCTGTAGGGCTGACATCGCCTGATAGACCATAACGTATAGAGTGAGCAGTGGCAGTTGCCGTTGCTTTTGATATGCATATAACGAGTTCACGTTATACTTAGCCTGCATAGAAAGCGTGGGTGAAGGAGCTGCTCTGATGTCTCTATTGAAAATCTGATTTCCGATGAAGATATCGCTGCTCAGAGAACGGCGAGTAAATACGGTCAACGGCTTCTTATAGATGCTGAGGCTGGTTCGAAAGTGACCGTTTGCGCTAGAGCCTTCGAGGTAACTTCCTTCGAGTGTAGTAGTCTACTAGTCTATACTGGTCTGGTATAGTATTGGCAAAATATTCTGTTGCTATATTGTTTTGTTTATTAATTTTGTACTGCGATAACGACAATCGCAACCTGCCCTTCTAAGCCCATTCTTTAAATATACATATTACAGCCTAGTAAAATCCTAATTAACAGCTATATGAAGCTTTGATAATTAATGCTAGAATGTTGCAGGGTGTTGTCACTAGATGAAAATTCATGCAGCTTTTTACGTAAGCAGAAATGTTTCTTGTTTTTTTTTTGTCCTTTTCTGAATAGTTTCATTATGGGCGAAACTATGAAAGAATGAAACAGAATAGACACAAAAACGGAACACTCGGGTAGAGGTGCGCATACGGTTTATTCTTAAGCAAAGATAAAAACTTTGTTTCCTTCACTTGAGAAAATATGCGAAATATATTACGCTCTAACTCGTCGCGAAAGGACGCATGCGGCGGGAGGCACTCAATGATAGAACGGGATCGTTCCAGTGGAATCCTTTTTTCATTTCTACCGCTCAAAATGCCGACAACCCAATTTTCGGTCTCACTTTTGCATCGCCATCACAATTTGGTCTCTCTCCTGCGGATCTCATCGACTCGCCATGTAGAGAAACAAGTACCGTGAAAGTGCAAAAGCAAAAAAAAAAAGAAAGATCAGAATCATCTCGATCGATTCCTCCTCCTTATGCGACTGTCGGGCGGCGCCTTATCGATGGAAATAAACTGCAATCTTCCTCATCCGTGCTCAAAACAAACGCGTATATATTTGCCGCCAAAAGGCGGCGCGATCGACGCGCTGACAGCGCCGCAAGCCTATCCCGCTATAGACGAGAAAAGGGAAGGAGATATGAACAGGCATGGTAACATTGTGGGGACCGTAAAGTGTACTGTGGTGAAGTGCATCCAGGCACGATATGTCATATATATGCGCATATAGAAGTTGATCTTTTTTTTTTTCTTATTTTTCACTCCTAGGCACTTGCTTGACTTGTGGTTCGTGCGTATACCGTCCTCTTGATCTCCTAATTCATGTAACCGCCAGTACTCTCGATCTCCCACGCAGTCAATTTCGGCTTCTCCCTTTCGATTCCCAGGGCTATCATGTTCGATGGCGCGTCCACGATCTCATAGAGGCGCTGCTGTGCATATACCATTTCTGTAGTATATACATACACACTCTCTTTAAACAGCCCTCGTGCTCGTCACGGCGTCGCCTGTTTATAAAACGTACTTTTCTGTATTGGAGCTCTTGTATTTGGAGTATAACGCTCCAAATCTAATCGCGACCATTCCGACTAGCTGCGACCCGTGTAAGTCACAGCTGTGGAAGGGGTCATCAATGTCCTTTCGAGTAAACCTGAGTTCCAGCCATTGAGTTTTTTTTAACATTAACTATTTTTTTAATATCACTTCTATCAACCCATGTGATTTCTGGGAAATCTATACCACGGCAAGCCTTGACGGTATAGAGGACACATTATAGATTTGCGTGGTGAAACCATGGTCGTGATTTTCACGCAGGTAAGAAGAGGTGGCATCTCGCGGCCGGCACGGGTGCTGATGACAATGTGGGCCAACACGGAACCACGCAAAAAAAACTGACGTGTCGGTCTCACGGCCCAGCAATCATAACGACCTAACGCCACCGGGTACTAATACGCACCATCGACATCCCACTTTCTGCAATGCGTGACGCACTGCGTATAGTACATTCCCTTTAATAACACAGGGTATATAGGCCCGTACGCCACATTCCTTTCTCTCTCAGACTTTAGAGCAAAGGGACAGAGATGACGTGGCGACGAATCTCAGCCCGGGTGCCTGCCGAGTCTCGGGTCGAAACCGGACGGTATGCACGCTTGCGTCTGTGCTGGTATAACCTTTGTGAATGAGTTGAGGGAAGCTAAAGAGGAGAGATGTGGGGTGGAGGAGGGGCTTTGCTGCCGGGTGGAGATGCGGGACAAGGAAGTACGCGCCAGCGGAAAAGGGCGAGAAGGAAGTAAATGTGGTTAATCAGTTACGATTTGCATACGAATGCCGGTGCCAAGGCGGCTGGCTGGGAGTCTGCCTGCCTTGGCAGTGTCGCGGGCCGGCTATAGCCGCTGCTCGCGCCCGTCTATATGGTTCGCGTGCACGCACGCCAAGCATCCCGAAGAGCTGCGGAACGCTGATGTGGTGGCACGAACGCAGTGGCGGCTGCAGACTGGCCTGATGGCCGGCTTGTCCATTTTCAGAGGAGCCGGCCAGCCCGGCGCGCAGAGAGCGTCGCGGGCGAATGCCGGCTGACGTTAATTTATGAATCCAAAGTGCGGTCGCGGCGCTGTGTTATCCCGGCGCCACGCCGGTTTCTGAAAGAAATCGTCTCCTCCACCCTTCTCTACGCTGAGAAGGGACCTGTGGAAAGCGGCCACCCAAATTTCCTCAGACAGCATCACGAGCCAAGTGAATCGGTGCGTCTGCGCGCGGTCTGCTTGAGAGCGTGTATGTAAATAATGCGGGTACGAGGATTACATACAAAGCAAGGTGCGTAGTATGAGAGATGGGCTCCAGGTTGGTGTGTAGGCTTGGGGTCTTTTGTGTATCGGAGGAGCATCGCGGGGAAGTCGGATTAAGGCATTGTTGGCGTCATTAGATTATAACGGCGCGCTTGTGCACTGTTTGCAAATTTGGCAAATTCAAAAATACTTGTTTAGCAGTCAAAAACTATAAATATATTGCAGAAGGGTTTCTTGAAGGGCTAGTTGGTAAATGATACTGAGGGGAACAGCGCAAAAACATACGGAGAAAGGAAGCGTGTTCAATATTTTCCCGTCCCGCTTTTGCGCTGTTCCCCTCAGTATCATTTACCAACTAGCCCTTCAAGAAACCCTTCTGCAATATATCTATAGTTTCGATTCAGAGTACTTGGTACTCTACTGTGGGAGAATATAAAGCCGTCCCATGGGCCTCACACTTTAATAGTTGTTTTATAATTCAGCGCACTCTTGGCGGCCGCATGAAAGAGGTCTCATGTGGTACCTGCAGCAGCCCATATATATATATATATATATATATATATATATATATATATATATATATATATATATATATATATATATATATATATATATATATATATATATATATATATATTATGTATATTATGTATATGAGATCTAACAGACAGTAATGCCAAGGAATGTAGAGGGGAAGTTATTAGAACCAATGGAATGTAAATAAGAAGAAAGAAAAGTGGATGAAAAAATAACCAGCCGTGGGAAGGAATCGAACCTACGACCTTCGAATAACGCGTCCGATGCGACGCGTTATTCGAAGGTCGTAGGTTCGATGCTTCGCTCTTCAAACCATTTTTTCAGACAGCACCACCATTTCAGCCAGCTCGTTTTTTTTTTTTTTTCAATGTAAACCTCGCGTCTATGACATGGTGGGTCAGTGTGCTGCAGCAAATGCGTTGTGTAGTTATCCGGTTCAAATGTACTCGTAATATGACAGTCGAACGTGCAATGGACAATCGAAATGTTTCTCCCATTCACATTACTTTCGCGTTTTATGAGCGTGTTAACGTTGCGAGCGAGCAAAGCTGTAATCAGGCGCAAGCTGACGTACTATTTGCGGAGCAACACGTGTGGAGGCCCCACCCCCGTAGCCTTCGCTCCACTGTCAGGATAAGTTGTCGCCAAAAATAGAAAAGCGTCCCCCCTCCAATTTTCCCCTTTGTTCGTGCGTGATGGAGTGTGCACATGTGTGTGCACGTCAGAGGGCACGAAATATGTTTTCAATGTGAAACAGCGAGGAAAAAGCATAGACAATCAATGAGAGCCTGTCGCTTGGCTGCCATTGTTGATGTGCATACTGGAATTTTCTCGCAAATAGCTTTTTAAGCACTTTCTACATCCCGTACAGCTCCTCCAATCAGTCTCGGACTCGTTTCATTACACGCTGGCCAAGAGGCAATACCATATGCTGCCATTCGTTCTTGTTCAGAAAAGACAAAAAAAAAAATCATTGCCTCAAAAGTTAAGCGCATCAGCGTGAACGAGGGTCCACTCCGGTGGCGGCCAAATGCGCACCAGACCGTAGAAGTAGTCATTCGCATCTCCGTCGGCCATTTCTCTCTAATGAGTTTCGGGCCCGGAACAACACCGTTTTCGAAACGATGCCGCCTTTTGCAGAAAGTGGACGACAACCCAAAGCGCACACTCAGCCAAGAAAGAGATAGAGCCGCTTTTGCTTCGCGCCTTCAACAACTGCAAAGTGTTTCCGGCTGTGTATTGGAAGGGGAGGACACCCTGTGTGCCAGATGCGCCTCTGCGGTACTACTACTCAAACTGCTTATGGTCACAAAAGCAAACGACACCCCCCCCCCCCCCCCCCCCTCCGCCAAAGTCAAGTCGCGTTGGTCACTGCAGCGAGGCCTCGCCGGACAGCGTATAATAGAAGAAGGCTTGGACAGTGGCGTAGGACCGAATACGACGGCCGACCATGCGAGGCGGCCGTGGCTGTCCGAATGAAATACGAGCCATTGGCGCAGGCCGAACGAGCCCCGTCGTCCCGGCTGATTGGCTTTCGCGTGTAATGCCGCTCGTTTCTGGAAAAGAGCGCTTTGAGACTCGCTGTGCTTCTCTCTTCGAGGCCTCTCTTGGGGAAAGACGACGACGATGAGTCGCCGTGTCCCGCGGCGTGGCGACGTCACCCCGGGAGGTATAAGCACAGCCGGAGCGGCGTCGCCTCTATTTCGCCTCACACGATGATGAAGTGTGTGTGTGTGTGTGTGTGTGTGTGTGTGTGTGTGTGTGTGTGTGTGTGTGTGTGTGTGTGTGTGTGTGTGTGTGTGTGTGTGTGTGTGTGTGTGTGTGTGTGTGTGTGTGTGTGTGTGTGTGTTGCAGGGGCGTAGCCAGCAACTTTCCTTGTGGGTGCTGGGTTGTACCTCACTTTACGTACGCCCGTGCGTTTGTATGACTGCATGTATCTATCTAAAGATTTGAAAAAAGAAGAATTAAAAACTTTTGGAAGGAAACGTGAAACCCACTACACCAACACTCGGCTACAGCCACGGTGTTTTGCCCCATCTGTGTGAAATCTTTCGTCGGTGTTGGAAATAGGGAACTGAATAGATGTGTGATCTACGCTTTTGGGGACTCCGAAACTGTATCCGGTTGGGTAGCGTCTTTTTATTATCGTTATTCTTTCTTTCTTTTGTCCAAATGGGCTGAAGTTGGAAAGTAACAATACTTCTATATAACCTCTTTAATGAAAAGAGTCATCGATCCACGTATTGCCTCGTCTGTCGTCACCGTGTCCGGAAAACCTCGAAAATAATTTATAATTATTTATTATTTATGTAATACGTGTTTGTACCTGTAATGGAAAAAAATGTTGACAAGAAAAAAAAAGAGATGAATATACTCTAAGGTTTATACACTCAAGGACCTCAGCCCGCCCCCCTCCTCCCCCACCAGCACACATCCTTAGCGTAGGACATGTTACGCGTAAATACTGCCAGACCTCGAAACAGTTTAGATAGGTGGTAAGAATTATATGTCTATATTGATCGCATTTTCTCGGTAAGTAGGTCATCGTACAGGTGGCTGCCTTGAAAACAGAGAGTTCAGATAATATACGTTCAAATCCTTGTTTCTGACTTTTCTCCAAAACGAGACACTTGGAATCGGGCCCGAAATGGCAGTCGTTAAGAGAGATTAATACTCATTCACTGCGCATGGATACCGGTATCGTTTTCTGCGCAATTACAGTCTTAGTAGCAATTAAGGGTTTCCGGTGTTACCTACCTAAACCTGCATCTCCTTGAGTACAAGCATAGTAAACAATCGCGTCACGCATGATCTCACATGCGAATGTTGAGTCGAGAGCACCGCAGCAAGCCGCGTCGTATTCGTCCTTTATGCCACCGTTCAATTCCTTCGCTCAAGGCCGTGAAACTCCAGCGCATAAGACTACGAATCCAGGCAAGATAAATAAGCTATGGCACCTTCTGCCGGCTGTCATTGTCGGGGTTAGGCGTGTTACTTTTTATAGCATCAATCAATAGTGATTAAGTCCATATGGCAATCCTACTATAACCAACGACGTAGATCTTAAATTGTTAACGAGAGGAAACGGGAGATTTCTCCGAGCCTTTCAAGTGCGCAGCACAATTGGGGGCCGAATGTTCACGTGCTGTGATTGTATGCTGTAATCGTCTTCTGTTGTCGTCGCTTGGCGCCACGCAAGCGAAACCACATGTATAGCGTAGCTAGCAGTTGCATACTGGGCACGCGCTCTCGAAGTGTAGCCTTCCTTGTCTTGTTTTCCAAGTGCCCTGAAGCTCGTATTAAGTGGGGACATTGCTACCATGGCTAGGGAAATACGACAACACAAACCACACATAAAAATTGAAAGTGTAGGTAAGCGAGAAATACAATGAGATCGGAATATAAGAAAATATATATTAATGAAAATCGAAAAAACATACAAATAAAGAGAAAACACAGAAAAAGAACGATAAAAGTGAACAACAAAAGAAGAGATGAGGGAAGAAGGAAAAACCCGAAAAGAAACACAGAAGCTAGCCCAGCTTCGCATTTCCTTCAGGCTTGGCACCAAAGCAAAGCTGCCTTACGTTTTTTTTTTTTGTAGCGTAAATGCACACGAAAGTGTGCCCAAGGGAGTTCACAACGCCTTACCTGTGTTCGTTTGTGGGGATTACCTGCTGAAAGTTAGTTATGAAGTCGTTTTTTTTGTAAATGCTTTGTTAAAACAATGTGCTTTCGCGCCTGCATTTTCCTACCATGCACTGTTTTTCGAAGACAGAGTGACAGAGAAAGAAAGCACCTTGATTTCGTCGTACGAGCTTCAGTGCAACCCTGCTGATTGCGTAGCACCGACGGGAGATGAAAGTATACCTGTTTAAAACAATTCCTTTTTAATGTATCTGTAGAAACTAACGCTCACGTCATATACGCACTGACGTGAGCCCGTCCATGTGCAACGACATGTTTCAAGAGAATACTCACAGGTACAGATGTACGCGAATAAGCGTCTCAGTTGTTACTTCGCTGTGTCTGAAAAGCGCGCCCTTTTCGCAAATGGAGGCTGTGCAACGATTGCAGTGACCTTTGTGTCCCCTGTAACTACAACAGAATCGTTCCAATCAAGCCCCACCACTAGCCAAGACGTAATCCTCTCCACCAAGAGATAAGAGCACTCGCGGACCAAAATACGCGTGAGAGATGAGAGCCACCGTGCGCTCTTTGCGACATCTTGCGAATAATGCTCAAAACAAGATAGCCCCCCCCCCCCCCCCCGAGATGCCCGCCAACAGCGGTAAATAATAGGTATAAAGAGCTTCCCGTTTGAAAATTGGAGGCCTCGCATTCTCGACGCCGAGGTCCCACGTTCGATTCCACGCACCGGAGTCTTTTTTTTTTCTGGATTGTTTTCTTTCTTGCGTTTTCATATATATATAGATACGCATACATATACGGTGCATGACATCGACGCCGACGGTGAAATCCAGCTGAGAGTGTCCATATATAATTGCTATCGCAATAAAACAAACCCTCACAGGGTCTCCTATGCATTCGCCTAAACAAGTTGGAGGCGAAAGCGATCTTCTCGGGCAATGCTTCGATCCTCCCCTACCCTCTCCAGAAGTTTTCCGCTGAGTGGTTACATGTAAGAAATTTAGAGAAAAGTGCCGATCCATAACTGCCTCTCTTTACCAGTACAGCTCAACACATCGGCACGGCAAATGGGAATGAACTGTAGTGGAGAAGCAGTTGAGCAAAGGTGTAAGGTTGACTCCTGTGGCCTGAGGATAGTGAGCTAGAAGTATATACTAGTTCACCACAGCCCTGAGTGAGAAAAAATAAATAAAAACTTAACCTTTTTTTACACTGACTTCGGTATCAGAGTCATTGCAAGCTTTCTGCAGCTTGTCTGCTTTGACACTGCCTTTTAAGCAAGCAACGATGTTTTTAATTGCGTCCCGTTTTGTGGCACCATATGAAGACATCATCATGGGATTCCTCTTGACATCAGTCGTGTTGACGCCGATGGTGTTAACGCTGACTGCCAGATTTCGCCTATCTTGAGGCATCTAAGACTCTCGCCTCGATAACTGAGAATCGCCTTAACGAAGCGTGAAAATTAAAACAGTGATAAACACCAGGACCACAAGTTCTAGCTTCGCTGGCACCAAGTCGCGCGCTGCTTGAAACAGCGAAACTTATTAGGAAGTTTTCGAATAGGGGCCCCAAAAGTTTGGGGCTCCAAAGCGCTTTGCGTACGCACGCTTTGGGTCCAGCAGAAGCGAAGAGCTTTTGAATAGGGTCTGCGACGCTTTGGACACCCACCCAATTCTTGGTCTTGTCACTTCAGTGGGAGCCGTCACGTTTGTCTGACCGAAAACGTTTGGGGCAGGCTTTGGGGCTCCCGCTAAATTCGAAAAATAACGTCCCCAACCCAAAATGCGCATGGTTTTGCGCATGCGCAGTGGCCCTGACGCTATTTCTCTATTCGAAAACTCCCTATTGTTTCTAGACCTTAGGTAGGTGATGATATATTGTTTCTACGTTTATTTTCGACATAGAGATGTTCGAGATAAACCACAGAGATCTGCAGACACATTATGGTTGTCCAAACTAATGAGAAAAAAAAAAAACTTGCGCTTAAACCAAGCAATCGCACCTCTCATTGATCTACAGGTACTTCGTCGTTGGCGTAGGCCTTTTATCGCCTAGGGGCTTCTGGCAGCCGCCGTTGCCTTTTTTGTCCTCGAGTTGTTCGGCTCTTATCTCACGCTTAAGAGCCGTCTTGTGGTCTAACTGCTGCCTTCATTTTCGGTGGACCAGTGGCGTGCAGTGGGGATAGGCCCCATTTCTGTGGCACATACGCTTTTATGATGATGATAGTTTTCTCTTAGGCGGTACACTGGCGCATACCCGTTAGGAGGAAGATAATTTCCTGTGACCGATTTACAAGGAAGGAATTGGTAATAAGCTTCTCTGTTTAAAAAAATGACGTGGCATTATGGGACGCTGTTTCATCTCAGAAGGAACTGCACACCCACCACATCCGTGAAGACACCTACAGCGAGTTTACCGCACGTACCGTATTTCGTCATCTTGCCCGGTCCGCATACTCGCCAAATTTTAGACAGCAACGCGCCTCACAATTTGTGTGATTCCTCCTCTCTTGGCGTCGCGCCGTTTCTTCTCAAGCCAAAGTCACTCTCTCTCTTTTCGGCCACCGTCAACTCCGGGTGTCACCCGCTTGTGTGGCGTACGACTGGAAAAGGAATCTCTATTGACGCTTCCTCTCGGCCGTCCGAGCACGCACCCGCTGACCGCTTCGTTCCAAGAGCGGTGGCAGCACGTGTGGAATGACCCAGCCCCCCCCCCCCCTCCCTTTTTTTTTTCGGCGGCGTCGTTTTTGGCAGAGACACTATACATCCGCCGCACAAACAGCCAAGACCTTTTGAGCGCGCCGCCGCGGTCCTTCTGCCAACGTGGGAGGCTGCCCTCCTTGCAGCTGCGCAGATTCCATTTCGCGGTTCTCGTCGCTTATTACGACTCCGACTGTCGCGCCTCGCTTGTGACACGGCTGAGTCACGGTAATAATAGTTTGAATAGTAATGAGCTTAAAGAAGAAAGGGGCTGCAGGTGATTTACGATAGGAAAAAAGAGCGAGAAATTTGCAGGAATAAGTCTCTTTGGAGCGAGCTGTCTAGAGGACTTCGGATTTTACGCAAGTTGTTCGGGACCCTACGGACAGCGAATTTACTTGCGTTTTCGAAGCCGCCCGCCTGCAGCAAGCCAGGTGCCTTTATAACGATGAATGTGCATACAGTTGGTAACATAGGGAGGAAAATGGCTTGCACCAAATGAGTTGAGGAGGGGGGTGTACCTGTAAAGATATCAAACAAAACATTTGGACTAAGTGAATTTTTCTCATTATTATAGACAGTACGCTGCTTTTCATGCATTTTTGAGAATACAGGTACGATTATAATTATGGTATCTGCTTGTATTACTACGTACAATACAGAGCAAGCTGTTAGGAAATGGTGCTCGCTTTATGTACATATAAGGCATTATTTAGTTTGGTGACTATTAACGCGCGGACGAGGAAATATGAGGCAACCTGAACAGACACAGGCTCGCAGCACTGCCCAACTCGGGATGTAATGTTTGTGTAAGCTAGCCATCGTCATCCTCGTGGGCTTGTTTTCTCCGTATATATAAAATTTTAGAAAAACTGGAAAGTAAGCCTCTATAGAGCCGCCTATTTCAGTACAGAGAGAAAAATCTGAGCAAATAATTATTGAAAAATTAACAAAGAAGAAGAAAATATCTTACCATGAGCAACTTTTTTTGTTCGTTTAGTTTTAGTTTTTCTTTAACACACCATAACCATATTTTCGCTTGGCCGCGGGGTGCTGCAGATCATACCATAAGTGGAATATACCGAGGGGAAGATTTGCGTAACGCAGTCGCCTGCGGTAAACAGGGCTAGAAGGTAATTTCGAATCCTCGGTCTTCCCGATTGCGTATGCATCGAGACACGTTCTACCTGTAGCACACGTCCGTATAACTCTCTCCTTACACCTCGGACCATACGCATGCACAGTCTTCTCGCGCTGTAAATCCACTTACAGTCCTTAAGGACATTGGTGAATTGACGCACACCGAAACGGCCGAGGCAAACAGAGGAAGACGCGTGATGAGGAGGCGTGAGACATCAAACATCGTTTTGTCCCGAAAAGAGCTATACACCTCGCCAGTAGTGGCGGAAACGGATACCGCCAAGCGGTTATAGAGGAGTATGTTGCTTCGGAGTAGAGTCCTGTTCGTAATCGTTTTTACAACCTTCAAAGAGACAGCGTAATAATGCAAAGGCGAAGTGTACAGCTACCGCTGGAGCGTTATACAGCAAAGCAGCCACACAAGCAACGCCTGCAAGAAAAGATTCCGCGCCGGTGCCAATCTTCGGCGCAAGGATATAAAGCCCCGACTATAGTCCGAGGTTCCCGAGATCCTACAGGTATACATAAACCTATAGAGCTTCGGCCAGCGCGAAGAATGTCTACGAGGCATACTGTATGGGAGGGATACCGCAGACCGGACCTTCTTCTCAAAGAGTGAGTCCGCGCGGCAGTATTGAGGATCCGTAAAGATTCTAGAGAAAGGGGGAGGGGTACTCAGGTTTCTTGATTGAAAGAACGAAGACGGCTCGGGACGATGCCGGCATAGCCGCTAATGCACAGCGACTGCGGTTGGCCTATAACCGTATACCCCCTTCCCCTTATATATCTATGTACGCCTGCGTATTATAACGCGCGCGTCGGCATTCGATAAAATGCGGCAATCTTAAGAAAGAAAGAACGAAGGAACATCCGAACAATGGCCAGCAGACTGTATATGGCGAGACGGGAACGTGGCGCGGCAAATGGGCAGAAGGGACAGTAAAACTGGACGTGATTTACGCTCCAAGGAAGGAGCTGGCCCCCACGGGTGTGCCTCTGCAGCGCGCCACATCTTCTCACTGTCCCCTCTGACGCCTCGTCGCCGCTTTCCGCCGACGCAGCAGCCTTTCCTGCAACGAATGAAGAGGCAGAAAAAAAAATGAAGAAATAAAACCACCGGCTGGCGCCTCCTTGAGGGCTCTCGGGTGCAAGCCGGCCATGTCCGATTCGTGAACGCTGTAGCTCCGTGGCCAAGGCCGAGCTCTATATGAGACCTCTCCTGTACAGGTCTACTACGGCTTTTTCTCGCTGGGCTATTCGTTATGGGACGCGTTAAACCTTCGTGATCGATTCTATCATGTACAAAGTACTAGAATTATAAATATTTCTAGCTTGATTGATTGATTGATATGTGGGGTTTGACGCTCCAAAACTGACATATGATTATGAGAGATGCCGTATAGTGGAGGGCTCCGGAAATTTCGACCACCTGGGGTTCTTTAACGTGCAAAGATTTCTAGCTTTCATTTGCACTTCTGATCATTAATGTCAAGACATGCCTACTTTAACCTACACTTCAAGAAAAAGATAAAGGCGTTCTCCGACCCTTCCTGCACGTCCTATAGCTAACGAGGGTAGCGATGCGGTGTTTGTATGTCATTCTTCTTGGATGTGAACGCAAAAAAAGTCATGTAAGTGATAAGTCCTATAGCTGACTTTCCACGTACATATATTTAAAGAGTCACGTGAACTCTGCTTGTAGACCATTATGCTCCCTTCGGGGAGTCGTCGACCCTAAAGGAAGTTAACGTCTCTCTTTAACGAGTCATATTGCAGTAAAACAGAACTAAAAAAAGAGAAAAAGAAGCCACACTCTTGTTTTTCGTTAGATTGTAAAGCGATTCGATACAACGTGGTCGTATGAGCAGTCGACAGACCAAACCCATAATATCAACGTGCCGTAAGATAAATTAAAAGTTATTCTGCATTTCCGATGGTGGGCGGAAATGGTGTAGGCCCGTGTGCTCAGACTCGGGTGCACGTTAAAGAAACCCAGGTGGTCGAAATTTCCAGAGCCCTCCACTACGGCGTCTCTCATAATCATATATGGTGGTTTTGTGACGTTAAACCCTACATATCTATCTAAATTAAGCGTTATTTGTTACTACATCGGTACAGAAGTTGCAAAGCTTGAAAGTGAACAACATACTTATGTGCTATAGAAGTGTCCAAGTGAGCGGTAATACCTCGACGTGCTCACCGCGTAACAGAGAGGTAAAGAAGGGCAGCGCATGCCTTTTTACAGGGCTGTAAAGCGATCAAATGTCTGTCGGTATATAGTGCTGCACAAGGCACATGTAAAGATGATGTGTGTGTCTAGGGTGATGTGACGAAACCGTACAAAACTTCAGCACGTTGTATCGACACAGACAAATAGGCGAGACAGGAGGAACTGCTGACTGCTAACAAATATAAAGCTAATAGAAGAGAAACCCTTCCTCGGCATGCTCGTGGACTTGCCGCGAAGTGTACAGTCAAGCGGAGGAATATTCGAGCTTCGCTCTGCTGCCTTGAGATCTATACGTTGCAGCGTATGTCTCGAGAATCCTCAGCTTGTAAAAGCCTTGAAGCGACTGTCCTCGAAATTTAATCGAATCAGTTGAAAAATGAAGACTGCGAGACCACTCTTAGCTGGCTCACATCGATCGTCCTCCGTGTGAAATACAGTTTTGCTATTTCTGAGTGTATAATACCGCTGAGTTGCAGTAATAGACTAGCTTAATTAATAAAATACAGTGGTGAAGGCCAGCAATTTCTTCGACATGCTCATCTGTTTATACTCTATAACCATACATCAGTGCACCTTTGATTCGCTGTTAAGTAGCTACGTCATTTCGCTTAGTTACATGGATATATACACTTGGCCAGTGCCGCTGTTACTGCGTTCTGAGCTCTTCACTAAGCCCGGCACCATCGAAAATACTCAATATATTGCACGAAAGTACTTATCAAAGCTGGTGGTACTGATCGGACTCTCTTCATTCGAGATACTGCATGACATATATGCTGAGCAATATTTTCGTCACCTTGCATTTTAACACGCACTAACATTAATGACAGTGTACCTCTATTTTGAGGTAACGAAAACGTTGACGGATTTTCGTCCTGCCGGTGCGTCTAGTGTAGCCAAACAAACGGAGAAAAATATACGCGCAGACTTCTAGCGATGCAACAGTTACAGGAAACAACGGTAACAGCGATACAAAAAAAAAATTGAGGTGACAATGCGCTAATACACCTTCACTAGCTCCGGCAAGATAACGCTAATCCTTCTGTACCTTGCTCATTATAACTACAAAAAATAATGGAAAATAATAAAGAAGGAAGAAAAAAAAACACGTATAGATGGGCTCGAAGAGCGAACCTGTAGAATTTGATAAACTGCTAACCACGGTGATACAACCACACGCGTTGGCCTCGCCGTCTTATCAGATCGTTAGGCTGCCTTGTTCGAGGACGGAGATAGCGCGAGACAGACCTCAAGGACAACGGCTATCCATCACTCCGCCGCGCGACACGAATGCCGGAGAAAAAAAAAAAAAAAGCAGAGCCGCGTTCGCGGAAACTTCGTTTCGTCTTCTTATTCAAACGCGTACATTTTTCTTCACTTCGACTCCACGCACAAGCGTCTGCGTCGTACTATCTCGCAAACCATCACTTCTTCTTTGGTGGCGAGGACGGTGGATATATACTCTGATCTCGCCCGCAGCTCTGTGGACACGACACCGCCTTCAATGCCAGCATCTCATTTTTGAAGCAATCTTTCTTTCGCTCTACAAACACTCCTCGATTCGGACGTTTCTTGGGGGACAAAAATAAATAAAAACGGGGTTTTGTCCGGCGTGTCCCCGAGCCACAACTAAACGCCGGCACGTCACTTCGAGATGGGAGAGATGCCGAAACTGCAGGCCGTTCCAAAAAAGTTTCCGGCCAAAATTTTGTCTTTTATGCGCACCGGCCCAGGTGTAACACTATATATACGACAGGCCTACCGCTCCGCACCTCGATGACAATCTGAGGTCTTAAACCAGTCGACTGCACGTTCGGCACTTTCTTTTCTTTTTTTTTTGCGGCTGTCCAGTCCTCGTCACTTTCTTCTTATCTCTCGGGTTCTGTCTCTTTGTCGATCTTGAGTCATTTGTTTCATTCTCATTCAATGGTTTCAAGACTCGCCCCGGTCGTTATGAACAAACATTTTTTTTTTTTTTGTCGCCAATCTCGTGGTTGGAGCTCAGCGTCGCTATACAATAAACAGGCTGACAGCCCACTGTCAAATGTTGCAAACTCATTGCGCTTCGCCGCGGTGAGCATTACTAATCACTCCGGATTTCAGTATAATCCGTGGTTTTTACTATTGTTCTATAAACGATCGAGTTTTGATGGTCAGGTTTCTGGCTGCCATTTTGAGATCACCGCTTTCATATAGTCGCCATCTTTAACGTCCTCAGCAGCTCAGCTCCAATTGCGAGTCTCTTAGCGTTTTCTATCTGTTATCTGTCATGCGTCAGATAACCCCATCTGATGTCTCCGAATTTCCAAGTTTCGTCAGATCTGATCGCGAAGGTATACCTCCACAATTAGTCGGGGGCAGCACACTGCGTTTCCCTTAAGATGTATGCGCCATTGATTGATTGATTTGTGGAGTTTAACGTCCCAAAACCAATATATGATTATGAGAGACGCCGTAGTGTAGGGCTCCGGAAATTTCGACCACCTGGGGTTCTTTAACGTGCACCCAAATCTGAGCACATGGGCCTACAACATTTCCGCCTCCATCGGAAATGCAGCCGCGACAGCCGGGATTCGATCCCGCGACCTGCGGGTCAGCAGCCGAGTACCTTAGCCACTAGACCACCGTGGCGGGAAAAGAAATGTATGCGCCATTCTATATATAGTTATACCAGCGGCTTATCTGCAATGCGCGTTGTAAAGGGCCTGCCCAAATGCTTTTATCAATCTTAACTTACCTTATACAACATTGGCTACCTCAATTATTGCTCTCTATTTCACACCCCTGTTTCAATTAGCGTCGTGCCTAGTGTTCTATATATCGCTCGTTTCGCGGTCCATAACGTTTTAAATTTCTTTTGTTAACCTCCAACGCAAGAGACACACACTCACTCACGAGTGCATTGATTCGACAGACTGCTTCACACTGATTTCCACCATCGATTCGCAGCCATTTGTCGAGTTAGCTGTTGCTTTCTTCATTTTTATTGGATCAACTGCGGGTAGCGGGCTTCACTCACTTCCTGTTGCAGATACCCATCTATGAGGATGACAGTTTTTCGATATACCACACGAGTTTCCGCGGCGAGTACCCGTTGATGACAGTCTTTTGATACGGGGTGAACGAGGAACGATTTGCTAAACGATTTCGCTGTTAAAATGTAGACCGCCATTGTTATTCTATCTGCTATCTCGTTCCGTTTGCCGTCACTCGAGGGCGGAGCGCCAATCTTTATTTGGTATGTGGGGTTTAACGTCCCAAAACCACCATATGATTATGACAGACGCCGTAGTGGAGGGCTCCGAAAATTTCGACCACCTGGAGTTCTTTAAAGTGCAGCCATATCTGAGCACACGGGCCTGCAACATTTTTGCCTCCATTGGAAAAGCTGCAGCCGCCGTAGCCGGGATTTGATCCCGCGATCTGCGGGTCAGTAGCCGAGTACAGTAGCCACTAGACCACCGCGGCGGCCAATCTTTATTTAAAGATATTTGACGAATACTAGGGCAACTGGTGATCGCGCACTAAAGGCTAAAGTGGTGTCAGTTTGTTATTGGAAAGCTAAACGCAAAGATATCAATGCTAATTTCACCAATACACTATGTCATATCCTTTGTCATGACCACAGCTCGGCCAACTCACTCATGGGTTGACTCATACAAATTCAGTCAGACGCAGGTATTCACTCTGAGTGAATTGAGTTGACATATATTGTGAGCGTGAGTCCGAGCGAGTCCGAGGAAAAAAAAAAAAGAATATGAGCGAGCTACGCGTTTATTCCGCCGATATGTGATGATGTCTATATGAAAAAAAAAAAACTAACTTATTAGTTGGGTAGGGAGTGAACAGGCAAATGTGTTTTAATATATATTCTTGAGTAGGGTACTGTCGGAAGCTGGATTTTCACTGCAAGCCTTATACAAAAAAAAAAAAATGGTTGTGCCCTCAAACATCGGTACCGTTAATTCCAAGTTCATCAAAAACCAGCGCTGTTCAGGCAAGTACATTTCGATCAGCAGAATTGATAGCGCGTATGAGTTCTTGGGTGCGCTTCTACCGGAATGCTGTTGTTGCTTTCAGCATCAGAAGCGCTGATGCACTGCTCGGCGGCCGCTACATAGTCGTTAATCTACCATACCAGATACCTGCCATCGTTGCTCTCAGAAATTTTGTTAGCGAACAACATTAATAAACGTTTTACTCACCAATTGGAAAACCGCGCAACATGCACCATAAGGTATTCCTCGAGCGACCACGAGAATTTCGTTCTAAGCTTAAAGCGCCGACGCAAAAACAAACACTCGGCGATGCGGAGCAAACGAAATGAGCGAAATGTTTGATTACGAGCCGTATCCATTTCATGTGCGCCGTCCCGCTACGATAACCTGTTCTTCGCCCGAAGAGGGGCCTCTCGGGTCTCCAAATTTGACGTCCCTCCATAAACAACGAACGGGAAGGGTCCGCGGCGTTTTCTCCGGAGTCTCTAGCCTCCGCGTGCCCGTTCGCCGCCGTCCGTCTATCTGCGCCGATCTGCCTAGTGAAGCCAGCAGAGGCCCCCGCTGGTTCCCAACAGCCCCCACAAAATCGGCCGCGATTTTTCAACGCGGCGAACACACTACTCGCCCGCTTCTTTTTCGCCGTCTTATTCTTTTTCCGCGCGGTTTCTCTTTCCTCCTCTCAAAAAACGCGTGCTCTCTCTCTTATTTTTGCGTTCGGCCAATGGCGAACGCGACCGGACGTGACGCAGGCAAGCGAAAGGGGCGGTCTCTCGCTCCGGTTTCCTGGCGAGCAGCGTTCTCCTGCCTTCCCAAGCTGTCAGATGCAGTCATGGCGTCGGATCGGAGGGAGCGTTGGAAATTTGTCTGCTATTTGGCTGTGGTGTTGCCGGTTCTGGTGCGCTGCGAAGGAAACCAAGGTAAGGATCGTCGTGCGCGCTGGTTTTGTCGTCCCTTCCCGAAACCCTGGATCTTTGCGAGGACGCTCTTCGGCAGTACGACTTGAGGAGGTGCATTGTTTTCACCCTGCTCGCGCGCGGAATCGGGGGAGCAGCCGATGATGCTTGACCGGAGAAACGCGGCTCGTGTACGGGAAAGGTCTCCGGCGGCGTGGTAGCATGCAAGGTCCGGCGTGCTGGTGTTCACGGGCGCTCGTCGACCGACGATGCCCTCGGCCGCCCTTCCTGCCGGCAGCCGGTTTGGGAACTTCGCCGCTGGTTCCCCTCGCGAGCTCGTTGCTGTTTTGTTTTCCCAGCGGTTCGTTCCGGCGATGTGCGATGCCTCTTCGCGGGGTGCCTGCAGCTGCTATTGCGTAACGTTTAGGCCGAACGTAGGCCGGATCCTTCAGGTGCTCGAAACTGGAGTTGTTTGCATGAGTTGACGCTGGCTCATCTCGCGCCAAGTGAGATTACGACTATAAGCAGCTTGTGTAATGTAGTGCACATAGTGTGTGTGTGCAGCACTCGTGCTAATTCAAATGTTTGAGCGGCGGGGTTTCACGTCTCAGCTTGTCAGAACGTGTCGAAGGCGCAAGGTTGTCTGTGCGTTCGTTAAAGAAAAAAATCCGAATGGATCACTGATTGACAAATTCGTTCAAAGGGTATTAGACTTATTCGAAATCGTTGGGTTGCTGCATGTCAACATTTCCCGTTTGCAAATATGAATAATTGGTTGACACGTGATTTGACTCTTTTAATTAAAGTGAAACGCGTGTGAGATAGGGGCACAGTCGACATGGCCCACGTTCGGCAAACCAGAGCTGTGTGTTGCGTTTCTGCGGTCAAGCTGTGTTTTGTGATGGTGTGGCGGCAAGCAAGGCAACTTTCGACTGGTTCGTCCGTGCCCTTCCGTTGCGGTGGGCTTTCCCGCACGACATTGGACCGACGCAAGACGACGGGCTGCCGTGCCGGCTATTGTGCTTGGTGATTTTCGCGATTGGTGTGTTTCTTCGACGTTTTCTTGGGGGGACATCATCGTCGACGACCTGAGGATTGTGGTACCACCAACAGAGAGTCAACCTCGATGCACCCACCTCCGCGCCACGATCGGATTTTCGGAGAAAATTCGAGAGACGATCTCTCGGGATTGGAAGTGATTTTTTTTTTGTCGGCTCCGATGACGTGAATCGTTCTGAAATGTTAAGGTGAGTCTTACTTTCATTTTACACGTCTTTGCATGATTATGAATGCTCTATGTTATGGTTGGTGATAACTTAAAAATTACAGATAGGGCATAGTGGTAGAACAGCGGAAATAACGGAGCAGTGAACCCACAGGGCATAACTGTGTCCACTGTCCCGTTTTTCGCGTTGTTCTGCCACAATTTTCATTAACCAACGAGCCCACCTACGCAGCCTTGTGCATTACGAATGCGACGTCGAATGCTCTTGCGTATTTAAGGCAGTTAGTTTTACTGTAACAGTAACAGCTCCCATCTTTCAATTCACGTGTGTTCGGAGAACATTTCAACATTCTGGTGAACTTTGTGGAATTAAGAACGTTGCTCCAAACAATGTTTTCGCTTACAACTTTAACTGCCTCCTTGCAAAGCCGGGTATTTATGTTTGCTCGTTCTCATTGACGGCGCTTCGCGTAATAACGACTAGCTTTTATTTACTTGTGGTCAAGGAATTCGTTTTTAGCAGAGCTGTAACTCCATGAATCGGAACGTTCGGCAGTTTTGTAGAAGGAACATGCGCTGCATTCTCGGGTTGTCGTCGAGTACTTACCGAAACACAGCAAATGTATGGGAGCTTGAAGAATCGGAGGCTGCAACGACGTAAGAGTGCGTACTATCCGGCATGTTTTTCCTGGAAGAAGTGGCGTCAGAAAGAGCCTTTACGAGGTAACGTGTGGTTCGAACGCGCGCCATTCGTCGCGGACCACCAAGGACCCCCCCCCCCCCCCCCCCCTCCGTGAACAGATGTGGAGCGAGGTAGTTTCGCAGGAAGAAACAGCCGGATATCGCTCTCAACACGTGAACACGGCTAGCCGCAAGACTGTCTTTAAGGAAGCTGCTAGTGCGTAACTAGATTAAAGACCTGAGACGAATATCATCGGTAATATGAATCCTACTCAGTAGGCATGCTCCAATTTGATAACATCGCCTAGTATTGGAAGTTAACTGCCGCGTTGCCTGCGATGCGGTATGTGTTACAACGCTCGGTAGTACAAACTTGTAGTTCGTTGTTATAGTTAGTAGGTAATTCTAATCACTTAATTTGGGTGCAGGCGTTTCTGAAGTAAATACCGACAGATAATCTTTTAGAGAGACCGGCAGAGCGATGTAGCAATGACAACAGGTTTCCGTAAAACCAACTAAGCAAAAGTAAAGACAAAAATGTCGTGGCGGTTAACCACAAAGTTGCCTACAAAGTTTAAGATCACACATTTCCCCGTCTTGAACAAGAATTAAAGGAAGGTCGTGGTCATTAGCAGCAGAAAGGTAAACAAGAAGAGACAATCAGCTGTAGGTGATGCCAGCTCTTAGCCTGCTTATAAAGGTACTCTCAGAGCATGTTTCAATACGTTGCGACGTAATTAAAGACCTGCTACTGTAGGATGGCAAAACCTTCCGCAAAACACGCCATATTGTTCGCAGCAGTGCAGTACTATCTGCAGCAAAAGTTATTTTCGTCGAAGCTCCGGTACCTTTCTGGCGTCGCAGTTCATCCATATGCGTATTTGCCTTTTGTGTGATCTAGATGAAATTCGCGACACTTGTAATTGAAACGTGGGCGTTTTAAATAAACGAGCACATTTATCAGTTTCTGACTCGATTATGTAACGTGGTAAATTTAGCATCCGTGCACTGCCCTGACATTTTTTTTTTCTGCGCCTTATTTGTTAATGAAAAAACTCGCATAAATTTGCCTATACCTCTGTAGAGGTGATTATTCTTTTTGAGAGATATCTGGGTGCTTTCGGTAGTGTGAATGACGTGGTCATTTAATTTTGGATAGTTACGTTAGCGCTCTCCTCGCTCCGACGTGCGTGTTTCTGCATCTTCAATGATACACGAAGACTTCACTTTTTTTTTTATAATCCTACAGTTTTCCGAATTGAATGACGCCAACAATAACTAGAAAAAGCTGTATTTCCGAACTAAGGAGTCGTGGGGCTGTTTCGATTACCTATCCAAGATTAACATTATCATTTCACTATTCAATGAGCATGCTCATAACTCGATAATAGTACGGTTATCCATAAGCTTTTTTTTTGTACATGTCGCGCTGAATCTACGTGTTATTTTACCGTCAGTTCGAAAATCCCGTTAATTCGGTATGTCCAGGTTTAAATCCACCTTTCCCGATCGGTAACGATTACAGATACACGCTATGCAATTTTAATGCAGTAGCATTATGCAGCTTGTTTCGCATGAATTCCGGTGTCGATGTACGTTAATACAATAACTTCCTCTGCAGTGAAAGTAACTTTCATGCTTTACTAACACACGCATCCTGTATACATGCTTCACAATTGAACATGAAACATTGCCGTAATAATGCGTGGTACAAGCGTACTTTGCCATCGGGCACCAGAACTTGAGATTATCAGAATGACTTGATAGTCTTAAAACGAGTCACCCACTACTATAAAGGCACACACGTTACTGCACTCTCCAGGCCGCTAATGGGTGCGCAGCGAATTCGAAAATGTTTCATACACTGTTTCAAGTACGCACCAGGAACAGAATATCGCGTTCGACTCTTCATTGATGAGGCTTAAAAGTCCCCCAATATTTTGTGCACATATTCGGGTTAGTACATTTGGAAACTCGATCAATATTTTTTTTCAGTCTAAATTGCGGAAATTGATGATGTGTTTAACCGCATACATGGCAGCTGCAAAAAGCTGCGCGTTCACTAACAAGGTTCGCGGTTTTTTCACGTTGACAGCTAAGACGGGGGGGCAGAAAATGTAGCATTAATACCACCTTTACGGACACTTAAACAGAATGACGAGCGCGTAAACGCGCTCAGAGCACAGCCGCGTCAGCTGTTAAAAGCGTGCATCAAGATGCACGCAACTTCTGCTGCAGAGGTTATGGCATGAATTTTTGTTACCCTCAACGGGATGCTAAAGGAAAACAACAGCTCCGAATAGAATTAATCACGTGTTCTCTGAGAACTCTAGTGTCGTTGATTTCAACATCAGAAGTATATTAATAGATGTCAAAATTAATGTCAATGTACCATTTTTTAAATTCCGCGCCGAAATCTCCGCGCGTGATGTCACGTATTTTGCAATGTGCTTGTCGAATTTGGCTAAATTGGCTCATAGAAATTTACTGAAACTAATTATGTAAAGTGCATGGCCAGCGTGGCGGTCTTTCTAATTCATTTTTTTTTTACCGATTAGAAGCGGCCTCGGCCTCATAGTTGACGCCGTCGAAATCTATGCATTACTTCACAGTGCATGGTGCGGGAATTTCAACGTGGTGTCGCTACCCTGCGTTAGCCACTGTACTTGCGTGTCTTCTTGCGTCAATAATGATCATCTTGTAATTGTGAAAGAGTAATTCACCAATAATACAATATAGTTTTCGCTTAAATGTCCCTTTAATACTGCAATGTGTTCCCATGCATTCTAGTTTCTTATGTCTACTTATGTCTTATGTCTACGCGTAAAGCAAAATCAACAGCAAGACAGCGTTGGCGTCTGGTTCGATTCGTCAGGCCAGGACAAATTTTTCAACAGCGAAGGATCACCCATTTCTCTCAAACGCGGGCGTGTGTGGTTTCCTTCGCAGCTTTGCGCTACTCTCCGATATCGAGTGACAAAATCTCTCTTCGACTTCGTGGAAACCGTCTCCACCTTGCGGATTTCTTCGGAACTGATGTGCGTACTCAAAGATGTGGGTGATGTATTTCCGCTCCCGTTTGACTGCATTAGGCCGCTCTGTTTCTAGTGCGAACTTCCAGTTTGACCAATCGCCTTCATCTTAACGGGATGGCGCCGTTGGTTCTTCCTTCTTACCGCCTGTCGTAGCATCCCTCCATTGTGCGTTACTCTTTAGCCTGATCGCATGCAGGCGCAATCCAGCGAGTGCCGGTTTGGTGGGTGGTGTTGAAGGTCCTGACGAAATCTTTGCTCAGAACGCTATAGAGGAAGAAAGCAAACATCGTTATCTTTCCTACGCCCTCCGCTTGTGCGTCTACCTCAGGCGACATTGCCTAAATTTCAGCGCACTCTGCAGGTCATGTCACTTTGACCGCAAGATTGGCAACTGCATTATAAATGTTATTTTCTCTACTGTATATTCTCTATATTTGCTCAAACCGCCAATACCGTACCAGCAATCTTACGTGGCGCATTCATATACACAGGCCCATATTGACTGACTCTGTGACGTTATATATAGCTTCATCCGCGAAATATAAGATAGTAAAGGTCATAAATACGTAAAAATGGCGCTGAAACTTTGTTTTCTGTTCTCATAAGTGCCACGCTATCGTTGCTTTTAACAAGGCCCTCTCCTGCAAGAATGGAGCGAGCTGCTCCACAGAATGCGCTTGAAATCTCGACTTTGGCTTCTTTCTGGCTTTCCTACCCTGATCCACGTGCGTTTTACACCCATCCATAAAAGGAAAAAACAAACAGAAAAACAAAAACCGCCAGTGTCACAATTCGTATAGCCCGCAATGTTCCTACAGAGATGACAGTTTGCGATTCCACTATTTGCAGTGCAACCGTTCTTGGGATCCTTTAGTATAGGAACCCACCCGCCTTCCCCCTGTCTGTTGACTTTGTGCTTCGATAGCCCAAACAGTCAGGTAATGCGAGACTGGCTAGCTGTCGCCGGTCCTGTCAGTGCGTTATCTCTTTTCGTGAAAGGACCGCTTTTCTGCCTCTTTTTCTTTCTTTAACGATCCACTCGTTCGACAGGCTGCGAGGAAACGAAAACAAGCGCATACACGGCCGTAGCGTCACCGAGACGTAATTGAGGCGACTTGAGATAGCTATGAGCTTTTCTCGCTACTCTGGTTCTTAATATTTTGTTCCTTTTCTCATGTAGATGGGTCGTTCCTTTTACTTAGCGTTCGTCGTCGAGGTTGTGCACTGGTTTCCTGATATGAGACTCAAGCACTGCGGAAACGGCATAGCACACGCTTGCTTTCTCAAAGAAGCCTCCCATCCACAGCATGCACCATCGGCGCTTCAGCCGACTGGTGGTGGCTTATGATTTAGTCGCGACTTTGCTCCGTTGCGTGTGTGTGTGCGCGCGCTTCCCTCACTTGGCTGGCGTTATCGGCCCGAGGAATGCCGCCAGTGCCAACGAACGTCGCAGTCGAAGCTTCGTCGCGTTATCCCCGCGTACAGCTTCTTTAGCTTTCTCCAGAAGAGTGCTCGTGATTGGTAGGCACCGCGGGTGGAAAAAAAAAGAAAGAAAGAAGTCTGCCTGTGCCAACATGGAGAGCATAACTGCGGCAAGACGCTTTGGCCCCGGCGGCCGCCCTCAGAGGTCACTCACTCACTGGCGCCCTGTTCCGAAGGTCTGCGGCGCGCTGCTCGCCTTCTTTCTTTCTTTTCTTCGTCTGCTCTCACCCTCGAAAAGGAGAGGGTGAGTAGACCCCGAGCGGGCGTCCGTGTTTACCCCTTCGCGCCGGGTGATAAGTGGTGATGGGAGGGCAACTTTGAGTGATTTAGTTTCGATGGGCGGGATTCGTACAGTCGGTTCGTGCGTCTGGGATGCTTTGCTCTTATTTTTGTTTTGTTTTTCGCGCGCTCTCTCAATCGCTCTCTTTCGTTCACTTCCTATCCGCCGAGAGCTGCTGCCTCGGTAGGAAATGCTTGGCGAAGAAAATAGTTCGCTCCGCTTTCGCAACTGAAGCGCGCGCCCCGATGAATTGTTCTCTCTGGCCGGCGATCAGCGAGGCCAGCCCGGCGTTTTGAATGCAGCGTCGTCTCTCTATCTTCTTTTCCTCTCTCGATCGTTCGCTCTTAAAGCTCGAACAAGGCTGCTGCTGCACGTCTAAATCAAGGAGATGTTCTTCCTTTCTATCGTTCCTTTCACTTCGCGTTCCGTTCTGTGCGCAAGACGCGAGTTGTGCGTGTAGTGAGTGCTGTATACGTGTATACGCTCTGGCTTTCGTCTTCTCGGCGCGGCGGCACATTGTCTTGGCATGTCCGCCGCAGCTTCGCGCAGTTTGCCTTTTTTTCCACGGAGCGCTCCGTGCGGGTTTCGTTTGTTTACACGACTCCCTTTCGTACCCACATAGCTTGCCTTTCTCGGAGGAATCGTTCTTGCCCCCTTCTCCCGGCGTTGTCCACCTTTTTTTTTTTGCTCAGTCACGGATGTTTTTTCGTTGTTTCCCGCTTCGTGGTTTTTCTTGCCGAACGTGATGACGATACTGAGAGACGAAATCTCCAAGCCACCCTTTCCTTCGCGCGCATCCAACGTGGAAACGCGAGTTCGGCTTGTCTTACGCCGGCGTTATCTTTTTTTCTCCGCCGGTTCCGGCGCGAAAAAGCTCCTGTTGACGTGAAGCCACAGACTGGGGAGGGTTTGTTGACGTTATCCGAATCGGAATAGGTTTGTTGCATGCATGACATACTCCTTCGCCCGCCTGCGTGTGTAGTCGTTTGTACGCTATGATAGAACGGAAACGACGAAAGGGGCTGCCAAACACAGCGAAACGGAACCAGCAACGAACCTTTTTGCGGCGAACCCCGCAAGAGCCCGTGAAATGAATACGCCGACAGGGAAGCGCGCCTATGGACGTCGTAAATATTGGCAAATCAAAGGAAGGCTTCGAGGGGTTTCAGCAACAAGTTCGCTAAGCATGAACTGAGCATTACAAAGATCACTGCGTGTACGTCAGCACTTTCTGTTGCATCATTCAGAGCGTGTCACGCGCATCTAGCGCGATGTACAATGAACTGTGCATGTAATCACCTTGTCAAGCTATCACGTATTGGGTTGTTTACGGTCATTCGCGCGCTGACCTTGTTACCGGGTGCTATGTCTGATGAAGCGTTAGCTAATACGTACAGTCTTCAACATTCGTAAGCAACGTGCTCTTGAGATCTTTGACAGGGTTATTCCCCCTGTCACGTGTATCTCTTTCTCCTTTATCTCTCTCTCTCCTTCTTCGTTCCTCTTCCGTCCCGTCATAGCTCAGCTACATATCTAGCATGTTTAGCTGCGGGTCCAGAGTATGAATGTCTTCATCCCAGCCATTGGTCATTCCTCTTACTAGAGAGCTTTAGAACAGCGAATGGCGTTTTCGTAGCGCGTGCGTCGTACACTAACCTTTGGCGGGCGCCCGTTGAGTCGCGAACGCTAACGGTACGCCCGCGACGCCCGCAAGTTTTGCGTGCGATATTCCAAAGCTTTCTACTGTCTTACTGCGGCGACAACTGATTCGCAACTTCTATACCAGGTGTTAAATCGTTGCTACGAAGCTGTAGGCTGTTTCGCAGCTGAGAGAGAGGGAGAGAACAACCTAATTAAGAATAAACGAACCCCAGTTCTGGTTCACTTAACAATAAAACTAAAAAAAAAAACAAGGCCTAGCCATCAGACAGCCTTCTATGTTTCTATGTACGAGCAGTGCCTTTATGATGTCCGGGGAGGAGTCCGCCAGCCACTTCTCCGGGGTCGCTTGTCTTAGGCTTGTATTTATGTGCTTGAGGTTCTCGCCTATGGCTACAGGACCGCCCGGACCAGTCCACATAACGTGAGCGTTATCCGGGAAGCCACCGCAGTTCATGCAAGCAGGAAACCCGTCCTTGCATTGTACGTATAATACTGAATGTAGGGTGTGATTAAAGAGCGAGTTTGTTTGGGCGCGCTTCACCAGGACTGCTTCGCGTCTCATCTTATCGTTCGCGCCGGCCTGAACGTGCCGTATAGCAAGTGATTCGGTGAGCTTCGGTGAATCCGGCCACCGCAGAGGAGGATCCGGGAGAGTGACGCGCTGAAAGATCACTGTCTAGGATGAGTTAGCGCACGCGAATATGTTGGGTGCGGCCTTGTTTGCGTGTAAGTATGTGTGAGTACTCCGTTTTGGTAACAAGTGGATGGTAGTCGTGCCGAGTGTTAGGCATGCCTCCAATGCGACCTTTTTCACTATGCCACATCGCATGTGCCCTGGTGGAAGGTTCTGAAACGCCTTCTGATCTCAGATTCTTTGGTCCTGGCAATATCGGTTTTTCCGGCCCCCGAACGACACTACCCGAACGGCAGAGGGCAGCTTAGGGGAGTTAAAACGCTAATTGCCTGCTTTCTTGGCTCTCCGACTCCTCGTCTCAAGGTGGTGTTTGCATGTCGGCACGTGGCTAAACGACTGGTTCAGTTGGTTCATTTAGAATTACTGCGTGTGCTTGCCTCCGAAACGCGACGCTCGTTTGATCCCCTGCTCACTGTACCGGTCACGTTGCCTCGCTGCCTGCGATAGTGAGCTTCGTGGAACGGAGTGTCTTCGCATGTTCTCTCCGCCCCTAGGCGTCTCGTCTTTTTCGGCGTCCGCTGGAGTGCGTGTGGCCGCCGCGTTCTTGCTGGCGACGCACCGACATGCTCGTTCGCCTGTGGGAGCGGGGAATGAACGAAGGAGCCTCCTCCGAGACGTTATAAATGGCGCTCCGCGCGAAGACGCCCGCAGGAGGGGCCGTCTCGGGCCGAAAACTAACAATGGTCAGCGCAATTAACGTCCGCCGCCGCGCTCCTCTCATGCCGCCGGCGATTGTGGTGCTGCGCCTCGCGTAATACAACGCACACACGCCACCACACACTGCAGCACTGCCGTCTTTGCGATGAAGGGAGGAGGAGGGTGGCTCCTTGCGAACTGCATTCCAAACAGTCGACCCCCCTCCTTCCTTGACGGCAACAACTCTGCCGTTCCGTCTGCGCACCCCCTCGCCTGGCGGTCCTCGGCCTTGCCTAGCCGGTCGGCATGGACGTACTACACGAGCCATGCTTGCAACGACGGAAGAACGAACGAGCCGGCGGCCCGCTGTGTTGCCTGCGCTGCGCGGCCCGTCGACTGGTTCATCATTGAACGGGCGCAGATTTCGCCGGCCGTGGCTGATTATAGTAATTTCGTATCGACTCTCGCGTTATCGATATGGACGTCTTTTCCGACCGTGTGTGTGTGTGTTTGTGCTGTGGTAGGGTGTGGATGTTGTTTTTGGCGAGCGCTCGGCCCTGTTTTTTTTTAATTCCAGCGTGCTCTTCCTCTGAGCCTCTCTCTGCGCTCGTGGCAGCGGCTGCTGCTTCTTCCTGCGTCCCTCGCTGCACGTGCTGAAGCTGGGCGATCAAGGCGCTGCTGCCAAGGCTCGGTTCACCTTGTTGCTCTCGCCGCCGCTGGCCCATCCTGCGGCCAGTCGTGGCCCGTTCAGGTCACGCCTAGCTTGTTCCCCTTGTCCTCGGCTCGCGGGCCTCCTCGGTCGATCCGCACGCGCGGCTCCTCCACTCGGACCTTGCCTCTGCCTTTCCGTGTGCCCGACAAAAGAAGGAACAGTCTTCTCGCACGTCCCGGTATTGTTCGCCGTCGTCTTGTTTGCGTTGACCGCGGCGCGTCCGGTTCGCGTTGGGCGTCTCTTTCACGGGCTCAGCGCGGCCTTACCTGCCGCCCACGCGCGAAAATCGCCTCTCCGAAAGCTGTTCTCACCGCAGCGCACCTTTGGGATAAAGTGAGGCAACCGCATTCAGCTTCTAACTCGCGAATCGTCGCCCTCAGTCTCTCGACAGTGCTTCAAAGCTAGCTGGGTGTCGTCACGTTTGTTTTGCGGAGTTAGCACCGATGCATCCATCTGTCATATACGCTTCGCAACGTTACGACTCAATTTTCACCATCGCAAGGTCACTCGTAGCTTCTACGATGCCGGTTGATTGATTTTATTCATATGTGGGGTTTAACGTCCCAAAACCACTGATGATTATGAGAGACGCCGTAGTGGAGGGCTCCGGAAATTTCGACCACCTGGGGTTCTTTAACGTGCACCCAAATCTGAGTACACGGGCCTACAACATTTCCGCCTCCATCGGAAATGCAGCCGCCGCAGCCGGGAATCGAACCCACGACTTGCGGGTCAGCAGCCGAGTGCCTTAGCCACTAGACCACCGCGGCGGGGCTCTACGATGCCGGTTATGTTAGCCTCCGTATATAGTGACTAGTAGTCAATCAGCGTGAGAGCGCTGTAAGGTAACAATACTGCTACGTAATGTTCTGCATTTCGCTGGCCCCCTCTTCGTACTACAATTTCTCGTGAAGTTTGGAAAGCACTTTCGCAAATACAATTTACCAGCGAGTTTTTCGACAAACCGAGCGCCTGCCACTGTGGCGTTTCGTTTGTTTCATGAGGGTCATCGTTTACCAGTTAGCTAAATGGTAGTCGCTCAATTGTGACCTGTTTGTAGACCTTACATGCGCGGTACAAGAGCTGCTACGTTGATATGGTGACAAAATTGGCGAAGGGACATGTTTTTTTGTTTCTTTTTACATCCTGTTTACAGTTGCTCGAACTAACAACCACGCGATTACGGACAGCCGACGTAACGGCCAGTTTATTACGGCAAACGTTTTCGAAAGGAACATGAAAAGCGCGGGTTAGCGCGCAATCTTCTGGACACATTCGATTCAGCCGGTCCCACTCATGATGGATGACCCACTCGTTGCAATGGTCACACAATACACACGTTCGTTTCGAATGGGGAGAACGTCGCGACCTCCTTTCTTTCATCTCTTCTTTTATGAACCACTGATGTAACTTATATCTCCGATCAACGGAGATGGTATTAACAGAGACTCCCCCCTTCCTACCAAGCGTCGCCTCCGTTTTGCGCTCGACTGGTCGCTGCACTATACACACTTCTGGCTGCATTCGCCCGGTTGCCTTCTGTTCCCTGCCACGCGGCTTCTCCTCCTTGGCGCATCCCCTCCAACCTTCGTTTTTCCCCAATCCCGCTTTCTTTCCCCCACCGTTTCCCTCGGGGCTTTCGCGCAACGTTTCCTCCTCGCCTCGCGATTCCCCATTTTTCCCCCGCGGCCGTATCCTCCTCCCCAGCGTATCGATCGAGGCAACGCGTCGCTGCCCGGCCGATTAATCCACGCTGCAGTGCCCGGCGCGTTCGTTGCCCAGCAAGCTCCAGTGGTCCGGGGGAGGAAGGGAGAAATGGGGAAGTCGTGGCTACGCTTTGTTTTCTTCCTTTCCCTACGTCTCCCCCTTGCGGGTTTTTTTCTTCTACGCCTCCCCCTTGCGTGGTCTTCCCCACCAAGTGTTTTATTGTCTTCGTACGGAGATGATTCCTCCATTTGTTTTGCTCCTCTTTCTGGACGCCCGCCGGTGTGCTTCGGGTGTTGTAGTATATATGCTGCCCGTATACGTGCTTGATGCTCGCTGCCGGCTATTAGGTGCTTTTTGTCTCGATAAAAGCGTGCAGCGTGGCGCGTCTGATGAGCTGGCGCACCAGCGAAGCGACTGTGTATGTTGTTGTTTTTTTCGTATAGACTCTAACGTCAGGGTGGATCGAACAAAACATGAACTACAGCAATAGAAAGGATCACTGCTCTGACAAGTTAAAAAAAAAAAACACACGCGTAGTGTATGCCCGTGGTGTAAGACACTGCTCAAAAACAACAAGGTCAGGAAGAACAGCCTAGGCGCGTTTTCGTTTCTTGTTTGAAAGAGGGACACAACAAATTTTCATTATGTCGTTCATGAATATATATATATATATATATATATATATATATATATATATATATATATATATATATATATATATATATATCCTTTGGCCATCCTGGTATTGTACAAATTACATAGCTTTTACTGTTGCGTCTTAACTACCTAAAGTACAAAAATGATGCGCTGGAATCGTGAATTACTAGCGCACAGCGTGTAAAAACGAGGAAGGTGTCCCTGTGGGGACACTAGTCGCAAGTAACATTGCGTACGATTCAATGCAAATCAGTGCTCTTATTAACTGACGCCCGTCGTAAAACGTCCATAGCACTGCATAGTTCTAACCTCGAAGAGGCATAAAAACCCAGGGGGATGGTTTCTACGCGCTATATGACGTTATAAGGGGTGGTGGATATAGGAGGGACAGCAGATGAGGGAAACGGGAGGGGGGGGGGGGGTTGTTGCAAATGAATGGCGGAAGGGGGCGCGCGTGCGGGGAAAACGGTACAACCCCTTCTCTCTATTTTTTTCTTTCTTCTTGCCTATATACGCAGTTGTCGCTGTGCGTAAAAGTATCCGCCGTGCTCTGCGCTTTGTCGTCGTAACGACCCGACAGCGCCCGCGATTATATTTACATCGAAAGCTAATTTGGACCGGAACATTCATAACGAGCCTGCCGCCGCTTTCTTTCGCTGTTCTACATAGCCGTCACCCCCGCGCAATCGCGAAGCGTGACAGTGGTTTTCCTGCTTTTCTGACACATACCTATAAGTACGGTCTTTGTTGAGTAGTAGTAGTAGTCATAGACTTTTATTCAGTCAAATTTACAGGCCGAGCATTTGTTGAGTTATTCTCCGCTTCAATCACTTTTCTATTTTTTCTCTCAGAGAGTCATTCGATGGAGGTATTGATTACTCAGATCCTGCAGCCCTCTCTCATCCTTTTTTTACCCTTTTCTTCGTGTCCTAGTATAGTGACATAGCTGCGGGTGGGTTTATCCGAGCGATCAAAGCCTCCATTGAACCGCGACGCGTGTATACAAAAGTAATTTCGAGAATCGCGCTCGTTGTAGAGCAATGTGATGCTGATATCGTTTGTTCGAGCGTGGTACAAACGTGGACGGTTCATATAACGCTCGTTACGCGCCATCTGTCATAACGCACCGCTTCCGTAAGAGAGCATCGTTATCTGCAGATCGCGTGGGGCATTCTGAATGAAAGTTTTCGCCTCCCCCCCCTTCCCCCAGAAAGTGAGTAACGTATAGGGTTCTATTACACTGAAACTTGTATGCACGTTATTACTTTTTTATTTTTCCTTTTTTTTTCTATTTTAACAGAAGTGTCTCGTATAGCATATAATCAGGTAAAGTATACCTCGGATAAATGAGCTCCATGACTGCCTCTTAATCAAAAATCGCTGACATGATATCGACTCGCCTAGCGCGCTGTATGCCTGGTTTTGCGCGTATAGTTCCCGCTTCCGCTTTATAGCGGCTGCGTTATAAAGTGCCCGATTCGGTCACTCTTTCCGTGTTGTGAAATACAGTCAGTTCGCACGCGCGACTGGGACTGTCCGTTTTTCACGACAGAGTGAATAAATTATAGCGCAAACCGATCGAGTCGGTATCTCTCTCTCTCTGGGTGGTTCTTCGCGTATACACTTCGAAGGTGTCGATCGAAGCGCCGCCGATCGGGCGTGGAAGGCAAAAAGCGGATGCGTATACGAGACTAGCGCGCGCGGAGGCAGAGCGAATCGAGTTATCGCGCTCCAGATTCACTTGGCAGCTCGCGGCGCCTTGATAATGCATCACGACTGGAGAGCCAGAAGCGTTTCGCACTCGTTGGCTTTCACTGTATAACGCGGCGCCGCTATAAAGTCGCGCGTTGTGTGTGTCTGCTTGTTTTGGGCTGTTTGTATATGGCGCTTGCGGTTCGAGCGGTCCCACCCGCGTATAACACCGGGAACAGTCGAAGGTGATATATATACGCTATACACCCGGCGCACTTTTTGCAATCTGGATTCAGTTTTCTTCCTCGTATACCGATATCTGTTCCTTCTTCCACACCTGAGAAATATACTACGGCGCGTCTATTTCCTCTACCGGAACCCGTTCTTTATTTTTTGCTTTAACATTTTCATTTTTGAGAAGTTGCGGAAGCACTTTCATGCCCGACGCTCTGTAATTCATTGCTTGTAATTTTTTTTTTTTGGCACTCAGCTTATCTCAGCTCTCTTCTGCGACGCTCTATTTCTAATCCCGTTTCACCGCTTCGTTCTGCCCTCCCTCCGACCGCTTCTTCGATGGGATTATGCCGGTTAGCGAAAGCCCGTTCGTATAAGCGTTTCGATGTCTCCTGCGCGTGCCGCGCAATGAAAGTGGTGCGAAAATTGATCGAGACGCAACTACCTGTCGAATAATAGAGCAGGAAGGGGGGGTTTTAGCGCTTGAGACAAGACGCCAAGTAGCACAGCGGCAACACCTAAGCTTGGCCGAGACGAATCGAGGCGCAGTGTTCACGTATCGGCGTTCACGCACAGGCATTTCTCGATAGTGGCGACTGCGTATATGATCGGACTTAATCCGCGTGGAAACAGTCCAGGATGAGGCAAGCACATTCGTTACTCGGTCACTCCTTACGTACATTTCCTTTATATACGACCCTGTTTCGCTCGGAACGAATCGTCGCCTTCTCGGTTCTTACACACGAGTCCCATCTGTAACTTAATGCTTCATCGCGGCGTGTCTGTTTCTCGCGGAATCGCTTTTGGATCGCTGCCCAGAAGGAGGGTATCTATATATCTCCGTTATGTATACGGCAGGCACAGTCGATGTCGTCGCAGTTACAGCGAACGCGCGAAAGTGGCTGTTATGGTGGAACGAAGAAAATGCGGGAAACGTGCCGACGGCTTACATACAGCAAACAACTAAACGATTGTGTGTGTTTCTTTCTTTCTCTCTTTCTTTTCTTCTTTCTTTCTTTCTTTTCGACGATGACGATTCTCCACGCTCGATTTTCGATTCGGTTCCTCCGTCCTCGTGCTTACCACCCTCCTTATCCCCCCACGGCCTGGTAGTTTCCCACATTGAGAAGGCACGGATAGCGGTATCAGTGCCGTTATACGCCTCGCGTATGGAGGGTGCTCCGACGCCGTCGCAGATTCTGTCCACGTCGTGTCGACAATATAATCAACAAGCATACGCTCTCCGCGATAACGCTGGGCAGCCGTTTGTGTCGATGCTCTCTGGAAAAGTGCGAGGTGAAGAGAAAAAAAACGCGCGCACCCATATTGTGTCGTGTTCTTTGTTTCTGTACCCGTTTTCTTCTTTCGCCAGGCTTCGTTTCTTTCGTATTCCCCTTTTATCTATACGGTGTTCGTTTCTTTTTTTTTTTTTTTGTACTGCACGCAACACCGCGCCGGCTGCTCGTTAACGGGAGTGTCCTACGCGGGTGGCTGCTGAAAGTCAGTGAGGGGGTTCGAAAAGGAGGTGTCGTCGGCGAATCGTCGTCGTCTCCTTATCTGGGTCGTCGCTTCGGTACTGTATGCGTGCGCGCGGTGAACGTCGCTGCCGCCGTCTGGGTCCCCCCCCCCCCCCCCCCCCCGCGCCCGCTCTTCTGGCGAAAATCTCGGTTGACCTCGTCGTAACGAGATTGCCTCCTGCATGCAGCCCGGCGCTCTATTGGCATGCGGGTGCTGGCGCGAGGCACATGGCGTTTTGTTGCTAAAGCGTTTCCAGCGTGCTTCCGCGCCGTGTCGCTTTCGCTACGGCGAAGACGACTCGGGAACTGAAATGGCGTGTACCGCGACTCCGCAGTTTTGTATCTCTTTCGCGGTTTTGTTTGTTTTTGTTCGGCGCTAACCTTTGGGCGCTGTGAATTGTGTGGTGTGTGTGTGTGTGTGGCTTTTTTTTTCTCTCCTCTCTCGTTCTTCCGTTTCCTGGTTTCGTGCTCTTCCGTTTCTTTCCTTCCTTCTTATCTCTATTGCCGTTATTGTCGCTGCGCGTGTTTATTTGTCTTGCCGGCGTGTCTCTGGCTGCCTGCCGTCTCCTCCGCAGCTGCTTTCTTTCTTTCTTTCTTTCTTTCTTCCTTTCTTTCTTTCTTTCTTTCTTTCTTTCTTTCTTCGCTTTCTTTCTTCGCTTTCGTGAGAATCAGGCGTTCGGGCAGGGAATTCCTGAGTTTACTTTTGCGATAATCGTGCAAAGAAACCGACATTATTGTTCAGCGAACGTCAATTGTGTATATCGTTCGTGTAACTAGTTAATTACATAGTTAATTACTAACTTAATCGAGACAATCCACCTGCAGTGCCGATGTGACGTGTGCGAGCACGTCCCATACACCGGTTTGTTTACAGCCGCTTCGAGACTCTCATTCGGATGTTATTAACGTTCGTGCCAACGCACTGTGTGGCGCTGTGCCGCTCCGTCGTTAAGCGAGTCAACTCATCCCTATTCAATGAACACTAAACACGTGTACTTAGAAATCAACAAAGATCTGTGTCATAGAAAGGGGGCCCTGGGAGATGGGTGTTCTATGTGTACACGGGAGTGACTGGAATTGTTTAATTGATGGCTGGGAGGCAAGTTGAAACACCGTCAGGGACAACGCTGCCAATAGATGTTTGTTGTTCTGAACAATGCTGCCCGAGAGGGCGGTCGACGCGCGGGCGAGTGCTTCATAGATGTGTAGTTGGGAAATCGCAGCGCTGAATGAACGTTTGCATCTAGGTGTTCTGACGAAGCGTTTTCTTGAGCCGGTGTCAAGGTTGAAGCGGCTTTACGAAGAGGTTGTATGTTTCTACTCGACTGTATTCTTTTGCCCCGCCGCGGTGGTCTAGTGGCTAAGGTACTCGGCTGCTGACCCGCAGGTCGCGGGATCGAATCCCGGTGGCGGCTGCTGCATTTCCGATGGAGGCGGAAATGTTGTAGGCCCGTGTGCTCAGATTTGGGTGCACGTTAAAGAACCCCGGGTGGTCGAAATTTCCGGAGCCCTCCACTACGGCGTCTCTCATAATCATATGGTGGTTTTGGGACGTTAAACCCCACACATCTATCTATCTATCTATCTATCTATCTATCTATCTATCTATCTATCTATCTATCTATCTATCTATCTATCTATCTATCTATCTATCTATCTATCTATCTATCGAATTTATTCTTTCGAACGTTCACTACATGTATAGCTACCCTGCGTAGTGCTGGCGGAGGAGGACAGTATTCACTACTGCAATTGATTGCGAGATTTCCGACAGCCCGAGCGGCATTCGATCTGAAGAGAACGCGCAGCATTATCAGTTTGATATTGAGTTTATTGTTTAATTAGTGAAGAACACACAGTGCCACCTCTCCCAGCTTCCAGTCTACGTGCAATTAAATCGTAGCCATGAATATTCATCGTAATGGATGGACGGGCGTATTGGATGTTCCTTCAAACCTTAGAAGGTTTGAAGAGGCATGAGAAAGTAAGCGAAGTGATGGGGCCTTCCGATTATTGGTGAGAACGGTAATACTTAACACATAGCGAGGGCAAGTCATGAAAGCAATTTATTTCGGAAATGTAAGCAAATTCTGAATGCGCGAGCGGATCGCACCAATAACGCGTTTATGAGGCCATTCACTGCCGGAAAAACATTCGAGGAGTTGAATTTAGATGAAGTCCCTTCTTTGCTCTTGCTTCAGTTTCTAAAACCTGTGTAGTGTAGCATGACTTCCAGCATCGAGAAACCATTAGCTGCTCCATCGACGTGCATTGACTGTGTCTACATTAACTACGTATAGTGGAACGTATACGTGCATACGCGATAGATACATTGACCGAGATGTATTTGTCGTTACATCGGGCAAAACGTCGTCCATATGCGCTGGTGCCGATCTAAGCGCGGTCTTCGTTCCAGGTCACACGGTGTTACAGACGGGGATATGATGTGGGAAGCTCTTCATGTTCTTGCGCTGCACCATCACAGACATGAATGAGAAGGGCGTGGAGTCAACTACCGTGACGTCGTTGAAGCGCTGGCGCGCGCCACATGCGTCGTTGAGTGAAGGGCTCCCGTCGTTGTCGTCGATGACAATTTGCCGATGGAGGCGCACGACTTTTGCCTGTTATACCTCTCACTCGACATCACACACGACCCGCAGATGCCACGTGGGATACCGCTATAATCGCGAAACGGGTAGAGGCTTGATGGGGGGCGTTTATACGACTATCCTCCCTTTCTGGTAAGGGCCGTATTTCAGAAGCCACGTCTCCGGTGATTTAGATCGTCTGAGAATGTGCGCAACGCGTATGTAGCGATCGAGCGACGTCGAAATAGAAGCAAAAGGGCAGCCTCGCACTTGAGGCTGGCTGCTTCGGATGAGGTAATTCAGAATGAGGATGTTCCAGGCTGTGGGACACGCTCTTAATTAAGAGGCGTTATAAGCAGTTAATGAACGTTACGCGCGCCGTAGAAGAAGTTGTTTATCGCACGTTAGTTGCAGTTAATCGTTAAAAAGCTTGGCTGGACCTTAACTACTAATACTAAGCGCGGTACGTACCGCGAAGAAACTCCTTAAAGCACCGGGGTCCGCGGTAATTGGACGGGGACCTCTAACAGACCCAAGTTAACTGCGTGCAAGACCTCTAACCGCGAAGCCTTGAGTTGCGCGTCGTATATACCACTCGCGCTGAGCAAAGCAAGGCGCATGTAATGAAGCAGTGGCGCAACGGCCGGCGCTCACCGCCGGCACTCTTTTAACTGCTTCCTATTATGCTGTGACGGCACGTCCACCCGCATTCTTCGCGCATGTTGTGTGGCCGTCGTCGAACCGTTAAATCGAAATCGCCAGGTCAAGTTAGGCCCGCCTTCAATCTCGGCAGTGCGCGATGCGCGTTGCGTAAAATTCTCTGTGGGTTCCATGGTAGTCTGTCTTCACTGTATAACGCTAAAGGAATAGGGCTCATTGTTGCATTCTCGGAGCAGGTCCGCGCGCTCCATGTCTGACATGTGTGTGTACGAAACGTTCGTTGAACGTTTCGCGTCGCCTCGCACGGGTCTCTCTCTCTCTCTCGCTCGCTCTCGTAAAATGGTGCAGAGCAAGATTGACCTGGCCCGGAAAAGCGTCGACGTTCCGGCGCGCAAAATTGCGAAAACGTTTTCGATTGTCACGTTCTCTCTTTTCTTCATCTTCTCCTTTCTTGGCCCATGCTAGCTGCAAGCAGCCTTGCTAGGGGGGGGGGGGGGGGAGTTGCATGACAGGTCGCCTCATCCGCGTAAGTTTCGCATCGTTGCTTCGCGGATGCCGCAGAAACGACGTGGTTTGGTTGTGCAGGCCGGCCGTCGCGTGCATTATTCTGTCAGCGCTTACGTATAACGGTTCACGGAACTTTACGTGCGCGCGCGGAAGAAACGTTATTGCCCCGTTATTTGCCTGTCAGCCGGCGGGGGGCGGATAGCCCATCACGTCTTGTGCAAACACTTGCTCCAAATTCCTATGCAGAACGCCGTGCATGTTGTCTGTGTCCGCTCTTATCAATCGTCTCCTGGCAGATTAACGCGACAAATAAAATGTAGGATGTGAGGGGGGGGGGGAGCTGAAATAGCTCCTCCTCCTCCTTTTATCACCGAAAATCCGGTCTGCCTTAGCATGCCGTACCAATGGTGGCGTGGGACCGGAACCGAGAGGAATAAGGGAAAAAAATGCATGTACCCAAACCTCATTATAACAGAGTTGCATCTACAATAAAATAAGTTCGTTATATCCGAAAAATGTTATAAAGGTTTGTTCCTTAAACAATCTATTGCGAGCCTATTTTTTATTTACTTCGTTATAGCCGGTATCTCGTTATATGCGAATTTGTTATATCGACGTTTGAGTATGAGCTAATTCGTGTGATTTGTGCAGTCCAACGTACTTGAGCCACCAGCGGAGAAGAGCGTTACAGTTCAAGAGCGTTACAGTTTCAGATAACATTCCTACTCGGCAGTGTAGCTGCGAACTCTTTCAATATATTTGTTCCGTGAACTGAATGGCATACGCAATGGTATCACGTTAATCTGCATATGCGGTCGCTACACAAACTTTCCTGAGAAAGTTGTGTCTCGAAACTGCGGATATGCACGCATGTATAACTGTATCGAGAATGAAGTGGGGCCACTATAGGATCGGACTCACGTGGAAGGTACGACGGTAGTGCGAATAAAATTGCGAAGCGCTATGAAGTACATTGCAGATCTCGCTTAGATTACGTCGTTTCGCTGTCTGACTTCTCAACTAATCAGCTTTCAGATTTGCAGATAACAGGACGACGGCCTATAGTATATATATATTTGCTTATATACGCTAGCAGGAAGACGGCCTATTTGCTTATATACGCCAAGCACATTCGGCTTCCCGACTCGTATCATCGCCGCATTCTTCTTTTTTTTTTTTTTCGGAGTGAGAAGGGGTTTGCGTTCCGAGACCCGCTCCGACTCGCAGCGCATTTCTTCTCTCTGCCTGGCGTAGAAAGAGTGTGAAAATGGATGTGTAGGCTTTTAGCTTTCGGGCGCCTAGCCGGTATGCCGTACGCGACACATACGCCGCACAAGACCCGAAGCATTGCAGCGGTGCTCGTCTCCGGGAGGTACAAGAGAATGGCGTAAGGGGGGGCGTCACCCCGGGCCGTCGGGCGAGAACTTGGCATCGTCATCATCTGCTCTCCCTCCGCCCGTATAACGGCGTCGTAATTAGGGGAAGAACCCCGTGCGTCTCCCCATCCATCACTGCTCGGCGGTGTTAGGTGCCGCGCATCGGACCTAGGGCGTTCTCGCCCCCCCCCCCCCCCCCCGTTCCGCGACGGATCCTTTTTTTGGCCGCCTTCGACGCCCTTTTCTTGCTTCATTTCTTTGATTTGCTCGCTAGGATTTTTGTGCTCGGGACATACAAGGAGCCGTGGGCGCACCATGCATTGTTCCGCCGCGGTGAGAACGCGCGCTATTCCCGGTGGAGCTACCAATCACTGCACTGGGGGCGCTCCTATACGATGTGCGCTCATCAGGCCGAGATATAGCACATTGTGCATGTCACGCATTCACCTCCTTCGCCTCTCTTCCTTTTTTTTTCTTTTTTGATCATGCCCAACCTTCAGTATTGCAAAGGGGGCGTTAAGAAAAAAAGTACTTCGCACCCGGAGACGATAAGTGCATCGACTAAGGTTGCACGGCGGGCTTGTTGGTTATTCATGTTGTTCGAGGTATAGCGCATCCAGGACGGGACAGAGAAGACACAGAACACATACACGGCTGTGTATGTGTTCTATGTGTTGATATACATTGTTGAAAGTTAGCGCCGTGTATGTGTTCTGTGTCTTCTTCTCTGTCCCGTCCTGGATGCGCTATACCTCGAACAAGATAAGTTCATGATAGGGGCGTACACGTTGAGCTGTTGGTTATATGTACTATTTGTGTTCGTTCAAATTTTCAAGAACTAGTAGTGATGTAATATGTCTCATTTTACGTTTAGGCTGAGTTGTCTGTCACCAGCAAGCTGACTAAAGGTTGTACCATTATCTGTTGCCCTTCATGTCGTTCCTTCTACTGTGAAGGTTATCCCGCGTAGAAGTCGCCCAGACGTCTCGATTCTCACTATAGCGCAGCAGGAGCCATAGTTTACAGCCGAACTGCATACATAATCGAGCGCATGAGTCGGCCGTATCCATATTGACTTAACATTCTGTGATGTCTTTATATGTATGAGGCAGTTGTTCACGACCGAGTCGAATTTCGAAATAGCATGCGGACTTATTCGCTTCGCTTTCATCAGTGGGTTGCTTTACGCAGAAAAAGCCAGAGTTCATCGATTTTGTAACCTGGATCGATTTAAGTGCACATATACAGATAGCTTCCGACACGGGTGACAGCATGAAATGCACCGAGCAAACGATTCACTCGACTCGCGGTTGACAAATATCCCATCAGACTTTCTTCCTTTTCTCTTTCTTTCGCACGAAGCTCGTCTCCAACGCAGAGCCCTGTACACTGTCTAGTCTCGAGGTCCGGACATTCGGCATTCTAACCTGCGTACGAACGTCATTTGCATAATGTGTTGCAGTGCGAAGTGAATCGAGCGTATTGATCGACAGCTCTTCCTCGAAACGTTTAACCCGCGCCAATGCGTGACTCTCCGTGTATGCATATTCAGGACTATTTATTTCGGGTGAGTGCCGATGACATTCACGAAAGGCGCCTCGTTTTCGTCGCTGTAAAAAAAGCAGCCCTGACGCGGCCAGTTTAGCGTGTGCTGTTGCACATTCTACACGTATACACGCACGTACTTCGGGCGACCAGATATATGCAGTGATCCGTGCACAACCACTGCTTATCGTATAGTTGCGGCGATTGAAGCCTCGACCGAAGAGCTCTGGTGCATTTCGCAAGCTTCCGACGGTGTTTCGTGTGGCGACGAAACCCACCTCTGCGGCGGTTTTTGTGTTCTCCGTGCGTGCGTATACACATCTCGTCTCGCCCTCCCGAATTCTCCGGTATCGTTTCGCTTTGCATTGCTGATGGTGCCATATCGCCGTTCCGGCATTCTTGTTGTGTATTCCGCTTTACGTACCCGCCGTTCTGCGGGCTCGCGGCCGTCTCGATTTCGAGTTTTGTCGCGCCTATGCCCTTCTTCTTCCTCCATCTCTTGTTTCTTGTACAACGTGTAAGTCGCTCTTGTACTACCTCTGTTTATTTTTTTTTGTTGGCCTTCTCATCGTTTTCTTTTTTACTCCCCAAGGAATTCGGGTGATTTATTCTTTTGGTTTCAACATTCTCGTCGTATTCTCTCCCCCTCCCCCCCCCCCCCCCCATTCTCTTTCGCGTTTTCTCGTTTCAGAGCGGAAGTTGAGGAAGGAACCGCGAATACGAAACGACTCGGGGGACAGCACAATCGAAAGGGAGACAAAAACAATAAGGAGAGCTGAAAAGGAAATAGAGGATGATTAAACACAAAAAAAAAAGTCAGGACACATGGGAAGAGACATTCCGGCAGGCCGTGTGCGTATACCGAAGTATACCGAACGCAGAAGTGCGTACCCGTTCCCCGTGCCTCGAAGAAATGTATCCTGGTATACCCCTTGGCGCGCTGGGGCCTTCCAGGTTTCAACATCTTCTCTGGTTTTCTCTCTCTTTTTGTTTTTTGATGCTGGTAGAAGCGGAAGGAAGAGAAACAGAAAACACGGGGACCGTGTCTCGGCCGCTTTAGAGGGGGAATACATGTATGTGTTTCGTCTTTCCGTTTCGCTCGCTCTTACCCTTTCTTTTTCGTATTTTCCCGTTGTATTCAGCCAAACCGCTTCCTACGTTGGAAATACGGGGCTCGGTTCTTCCTGCCTCGTCGTGGTCTCGCATTTAAATGTGAGCTCTTCGCCGACGCTTATCGATTTTGTTTTTACCCTTCTTTTCGTCTTCTGTACGTACTGGAATGTGTGTGTGCGAGGGCGGGCTGGGGCTGCAAAATAAAGAACAGAAGAGGAAGGAAGATTGTAGTGTTTTAAGCGCCAAGGGCACGATCTGATTATGAGGCGTATGCATTATGGTGCGGAAACTGTGGAATATAGTTCTGGCCGCATGCACCGAAACCCCGTTTTGCAGACTAACGTGGGAGAGAGAGGAGTGCGCTTTTTTTTTTTTTCTGGACTGTTGCGCGGGGATGGGAAGGCTGACGTCCCTGCCTTTCCCGCCTGTGGCAGTGAATTCTGGGAGGTTCACGCGCACCTACAGCCATAGAGTTTCCTTTATAATCACCAGAGGTAACTATGGCGCTATTGTTTTTATGGGAGCTGCAGCGCATGACGCTTCAGCGATCATGGGAATTGTGGGTAGTACACGGCTTAGCTTCGTACTTTGAGTTGCTTTTGGCTTTGTGTGGCCTGAAGCTGCTTCGTCACGAAACAACAATCGGCGAATGTTCGGCAGTATAGCGCTTCACCACCTTAATCTTTTAGGGCTAATCGGGTCACGAATTCAAATCGGCTCACGAATTTTCAGAAGGGTTCGTTCTCTCCTTCGAAACAAAACTGAAACACAGCAATAAACGAAGCCATACGTGCTATTCGCCGCCCGCAAGTACGGAGACTATAGGCAAATCCGTGTGCCACCCATCATTTCCCTGGTCGCTGAACGATCGCTCGTCAGGGTCCCCTTTAGTTAACTTTAGGAAACTCTGTGCCTGCAGCAAGCCGAAGCGAAATGTGGTGGAACCCAAGAAGCCGTTGTTTTAAATGTGCACATGCAAGAGTTTTTGTTGCCGCAGCCGGTATTGACTCCACGGACCTCTCGATTAGCAGCCGTTAAGTGAGTGACTACGTCTCTTGCGTTCCGGCAGCTTGCCCCCACCTCCCCCTCTCTCCCTTTCTTCAATATGTACCTCTCGCAATGGCTTCTCACCTGTTCGTCTCTCCGGCAATTAAATTGCCCTTTAGCTTCTTCGTTGTCTGACGTCAACCCGCCCACTTTGCAGTGATGACTCTCTCTCTCTCTCTCTCTCTTTCGTGTTGTGATACCCAAAGGTAGCGGGTTCGATCCCGGCCATGGCGGTCGCATTTCGGTGCAGGCGAAACCGTTGAAGTGTCCGTGCGCTGTGCGACTTCATTGTACGTTAAAGTGCACGGCATGGTCGAAATTTCCGGAGCCCTCCGCTATGGTGTCTCTCATGATCGCAGCGTGGTTTTGGGACGTAAAACCCCATATATTATTATGCCGTGCCGTGATGCCATTACTTCCGGTTATTCCTCCGCCGGATGGCTCCGGCATCGCGTTTCGTTTTCTCGATTCCTACACATACCACATTCGCGGCGGTATCCGGCAGCATGGTCGGGGTCAGGGCTGCCTTTTATTACTTTACCGTTTCTTCTTCCGCCGATTGCTCCTCATTCCTTCAAGCGAGCTCTTCGCAGCCAGCACGGGGCCTACCATGGGTCGCTCCTTGGAGAGAGGCCGGCGGTGCTTCGTGGCCGGGCATTCGTTCCGCACTACCGTAGTGGTGCGTTGCTGCCGCTTTTGGTAGTACACCTCGTCTTTTTTTCTCTCACGCCCGCTGATCCGCTGGTGGTGGGATGGCGGCACGCTGGTCGGCCCGCTGCTGCTGCTGCTGGCTCTTCGTTCTTAGTATCGCAGAAGCGGCGAGCACACAACTATGTACGGCGCCGGAACCATCAGCTGCCCCCTTCCACGCACACCCCGCCACCCCCCCCCCCCCTATCCCTCCCTCTATCTCTGGGGCCTTCCGCGGCGCTAGCTCCTTCGCCCGGTTTCTTTCGGCCCCGTGGTCGCTCGAGAAAGGAGCAGGCTCCGTTCCGCCGCTGTTTTCAATTATTTCTCGCCTAGTTCCCGCTCCCTCTCAGCTTCTTCTTCATCATCGCTTGTTTCTTTACATTAGCTGCGGTTTATCTTAGTTATTTTTTGCTTTTCGTCCCTGCTTATACACTCTAGTCCGCGAAGGCGCGTGAGTGCATGCGTGAACCAGCGCGTCGCTTCTCTCTCCCTCCCTCACGCCTCTTCCTTCTCGCCGCTTCTATGCTTCTTGCTCGAGCTTAAGTCTTTACTCTTCCCCGACTTCCTCCTCATCCTGCCCTTATTGAACCGATGGACTGGCGTCTTCGAAGGCTTCAAGTACTCGCGGATGATGAACCTCTTCCTATTTCTCTGTTTTCCTCCGCGGCTCCGGGTGTGTTCACTTGTTGAGGAGCCCTATAGCGTCACCAACGCCCTCTGGGCTTTCTCGTCGAGTCGCTCGTTGCTCGCCTCCTTTTTGTCTTTAGAGACGCAGCGTGAGTTCGAAAAAAAAAAAAAACACATACGAGAAAGGGAGATGGAGAGCTGTTTACGGTCGTTTTAGCTCACTAATAGTTTTGCCTCTTTTCCTCGAACGGCTTCATTAAGGAAGCCTCTCTAGAAAAAAAAAAAAAAAAAACAGCGCCACACGGGTATCTTTCAAATCTTCTCTCCTTTCGCCGCTGCGATACGTGCTTAACTAGCTGGCCGGAAACGTCGCGCGCGTATTTGCGCTCGCGTGCTGCGGCGATAAGACGAGATTCAGAACGTCCCTGAGACATCGTAAGTCGGTGTGCTGATCCCTTCCTATCTCGTTGTACGGAAATTAATAGCTTCTCGTGTGACGGAGTTTGTTCGTTAGGTTCACCCCACTGTCCGCTTATCTGTATTTAGAAAAAAAAAAATGTTTCGCACCGCCTTCTCTACGGTTAATATTTAATTCGAGCTCGCCTTTTCATTTTTTCCGCTCTTTGTGAGTCATTACTGCTTCTTCGTTTTAGCTCATTTGCCGCCCCGCTGCGGTGGTTTAGTGGCTAAGGTACTCGGCTGCTAACCCGCAGGTCGCGGGTTCGAATCCCGGCTGCGGTGGCTGTATTTCCGATGGAGGCGGAAATGTTGTAGGCCCGTGTGCTCAGATTTGGGCGCACGTTAAAGAACCCCAGGTGGTCGAAATTTCCGGAGCCCTGCACTACGGCGTCTCTCATAATCATATGGTGGTTTTGGGACGTTAAACCCCACATATCAATCAATTAGCTCATTTGCACACACGTTGCGTACACACCGAGAGTTGCGGATTTCCGTTTCACTTGTAGTTTCAAAGTGATGTTATCAAACAAGTGGCGTTATCAAGCAACTTCCCTTTCGTTTAGCCGTATCTATCCGTCTTTCGTGGTTAGAGGGATTGTCGCCTGCCCTTTGTTTATTTTAGCCTCAATCACAATTCTTACTCGAAGAAGATGAGACACGTTCAGGAGATGATGGAGGCTTGAAGAAAGTATTGACAGTGTTCTATTAATGTAATATTAATAGAGCACATTGTTTGAGCCACCGTTTCGACAAGTCTTCTATATACCTTGACTGGGCCACTTGTCGCGTGTCGAAACGCCTTAGAACCTGTCGAAACGTTGACCTTGGTGGCACCCTGTGTTGAAGACTATTCATCCATTACTGCAAGCGAGTTATTCTATGCTTATCAGAAATAAGTGGTCGATCTTTCTTTAGTAAGTGGCATTTTATCTTCAGGTATTCAAAACCTGCCCTATTGCATCACAACCGCGTCCCTATCATGTCCCGCCACGTATCTCTGGCCTGGCACTTTGGAATAAATAGTATAGCCCTATCCCGATGTTAAGCTTGCGCGGACACGTTCGCTGTGGTAACAGGTGGTTTAGTTGCTTAGGTCGTCGGGCATTCCACTCTACCCCGAAAGCGCGATCGTTATCGTCACTCGACAACAATTTTTCAGTTTCTCGGCCCACCCACCCGTCCGCACCGGCTGACAGTAAAGACCGAAGGCCAACCAAAGTGGCGCGCCGCTCTTCTGAGGAAACGGCGCGGTTAGTTTATCCGCGCGCAACCGAGCGCCCTACCGCGCGCCATGTTGTACCAATCGCCATGGCCAGTCACCTCTGTCGCTCCAGCATTGCTAGTTCACTTCCTTCCTTTTGTATCCTTCTTTTTTTCTTATTGCGCCGCTGCTTGAAAGCGCCGCGACGTACCCAACAACTGTCGCGACGCAAGACGGATAACACGAGACAGTAGCAGCCGCCTGCCGCCTCCCGGTTTCCCGAGCTCTTTTTCTCCGCCAGCGCTACTGCTCCGGCCGCGATCGCTGCATTGGTGGCAGGGTCCACCACTTCGGTGGGCCGGGGCTGCGCTTCACCAACCCGACGCTCTTGCGCTTTCTTTTCGTTTCTTCTTTGTCTCCTTCTTCGCCCCCTTCTTTTAGTCGCTTTCTTCTGCCTTACAGTGGACTCTCTCTCTCTCTCTCGTCGTCACCGCTCACGCTTCCAGAAGTCGCGCGAGGCATCTGCCATCTTTCCCGCGTCTCGCCTCATCTCGTCCGTACGCCATACGCCCTTCCTACAACCCTTGCCATCGCACATTGTCTTCCTAGAGTTTTCTTCTTCTTCGAGGGCCGCCGCTTCTACATATTTATGTCTCCACCCCCCCTTCTCTGTCGAGCGCATTAGTACAGTACGCAGTACAGGACGCCCATCTTTCTCGCTTATCTTCTGTTTGCTGTCGCGAAGCTGCCCCTTCTACACCGGAGGTGGTCCTCAGGGGGAAAACTCGGGAGGACGACCCGTATTGGTCTCATTCCCAAAAAAAAAAAAAAAACATACGAACTTACAAACAAACAAGATTGCCGAACGGTAGCGGTGTGACTTCAACGTCTATTGAAGCACAAGAAAATGCGCGCGTGTTGTATTTGCACTACGCGGAGTCGGGACCGTTTCTACCGTCTATCATGCGCCTCTGTAACGAGACACAGGGGCTTGGGTATTACGCAAAGTTGATTGCGTGTAATAAAATAGTATGAAGCTGATTTGGTGTAGCAACATCGTGTAGTAGCGTGGCTTATGTAAAGTGACGGCCTTCAGTTCGCAGTTATCAATAATCGAATGATGGTAGCCCTTTCTGCGGTCTGTTAACTGGGCGAGTAAATGATATTTGTCACGCACTTCTGGTGAGGCCCCGCCGATCCAACATCGACGAGCGGCAGACTCGCAGGCTTCCACTTTACGCTTCGGCCTGCGACGCCTGAAAGGCCTCGAAGCGGCACATTTCGAATTTATTTGCGGGTTGGCCGACCCGTGCGGGGTTGCACGTGTGGTGATGTGTGAGCCTGACCGACGCACTCATAGAGCAGACACGGAGCTTGATTACACATAAACAAGAATTTAATTGAAACATGGGCAATTTAAAGCCAGGAGTTTACAAAAATAACAAAGGAGGAAAACTGATACGCGCGATGGAAACAACAGCTATATAACAAAATATGCTAAAAGAACACTACAAAAGATACAGACTAAAGACAAATATGCGGAACATTAATAAAATAACAACAAGATGGAAATCAAAGGAGAGAGACACTAGAAATTAATTACAGAATGATCATGGTGGCGCTTTAGAATTTAAACGTGCGACGCAGCGCACACTACAAATATTTAAAAAAAAGGCTGGTTAAAACAAGTTTACGGTTTAACAAAAAAGTCACAATAAAAAGTTCCATACGGACCAAACCAGCCCTTGGTGCACGTAGGGGAGTTGACGGGTGCCGCTGAAGGTCTCGCCGGCTTGGTAGACGACGAGGGTGCCCGGAATTGCAGCCGTCTCAATACGTTGCACGGGTCACTCCGTGCTCGCCGCCTACGCGAGACTCGCGACACCGACGACCGCACTTGTTGCTGTCTGTACGTCAACTGCCTATTCCGATGCAGTCCAAACCTCTTCAGGGGCGTACACGTGTTCCCGTCTCATCTGGGAGTAATTCTCCTTGTTGAGACCGCTGGTTCCCCTTCCGGTCAGGGGCAGGGAAGACGAGCCGGCGCCACGCTGGGTCGTTATAGTCGCCGGATGTCGTCTCCCAACACAAAAACGCCCTTCCTTGGAAGGTGGGGCCCGCGGATGCTCCGAAAATTGGAGTCGTTTGTGACAATATTGCTTTAGGGCAGCTTAGTTTGAGCGTGAAGATAACATGCTATTCAGTCAAGAAGGTGAAAAAAAAAAAAAAAAAAACAGGCGACAGTGTTAGCGCTAGCTTCCAACTTTTAAAGCGAGTAAAAAGACGAGATAGCCAATGTGTTCTTGTGTTTAGGTCAGCCGATATTCTTGTTTCGAGAGATAGCCTCGCATACTTAGGAATGTGCGCCCCGGAAGTTCAATCGTTATGGTGTTGGGCAGCTGGCCCCAAAGGCCGTGGGTTCAGTTCAGGCCGTGCTAGTCACGTCTCGATGAAGGTGAATTGTGCTATAAGCCCGCGTACTGTGTAATATCGGTGCATGTTAAATGACATCAGATGGTCGAACTTATCTGGAGCCCTCGGCTATATACAACGTCCCTCTTAAACACTGATTATACATTATTCAAATATAATTTTATCAATAAGATCGGCGTGTCTTCGGATTACTTTGTTGGGGCCTGGAAAGCCGAGTAAAAGGGCCTTTAAAGAAAGGAATGAAAAAAAAAAGAGAGACAAGAGATAACTTCGTCAAGGTCATCTGAACCTGTACGAAAGGGGCTCCAAAAGATGGAGCGCTTGTTTCTCACTACTGTTCCTTATCAATGCAAACTCGTTACACGTATCATTTATCTCCTGGCCGCCGTGACAGGCGAGGCGCGCTTGCGCGCGCATCTTTCTGGAGCTTTGCTCTTGCTCTCCGGCTTCCAGGAACAAAGAATCTAGTCCTGCGGAGCCGACCGGGTTAAGTGGGAAGCCAAGAAAGAAAAAAAGATAAAGAAAGAGATAGAGAGACAAGGGCGCAAACATTGCCAATTAATATAATTGGCTTTAGCCAGAAGGACACACACACACACGCTCGCGTTGGTCGTCCCGCCCTTATTTGTTTCTTTCCGTCGGACCGACCAGTCGTGCCTGTTTGTTTGTACAACGAGCTTCCCCGGCGTTGCCGAAGTGACTGGTAATTATCAAGTGTCTACCGCGCGAATCTTTAACAGATTTATGCATTCACGCTGGGGACGCGTGCATGCACGGCCGTCTGTGTAACCCGCTTCTTTTTCTTCTTTCTTTTTTTGCCCAGCAACGTCTTATTGGATCGTCCCTTCTTGGTTTCATGAATGTCCTCCGTTATTGCCTCTTGTTCTTCTTTTCATTGGGCCGGTTTGATGCTTTTTTTACTGCTGCGAATGGAGGCGACGTTGTGTTGCCCCTCTCTCCTCTTCGACTTCGGTCTTTTGTTTTTTTGGCTCGTTTACCTCTGAAAGGATGTGTCTCGCCGGTCGGCCCGACTGGCGAGGTTCCCGTTCCTTCTCCGAAGGATTCGTGTTCCCTCTCTCCGAGAAATGCAAAACCGGTTTTGGATTTCGGCTCCTCTTACGAGCGGGGGGGCTTAGGACCCCGTCTGCCTCGACTCTAGACGCGGCTTCTAGTGTGTGCTGCGAGGAGTGGCCGCTGTGCCTTCTCGGCCTTGTTTTACGTAGTTTTTGTTCTTGGTTGGGCACCTTCTTTCACGAGATCGATGGCCATGTGCGCGCACCGCTGCTTCTTCAGCGGACGACGACGAGGATAGCCGCGAGGGAGTGCTGTGAAGCCTGAGATACTTTGTTTCATCATGCTTCGTCGCCTCCGACTGAGCACTTGAACACCGGTCGCACTTTTGAAACTCGTGAGTTCGAGCGAGGCAGCGGGAAGCATCAAAACAAGGGTAGGCAGCGGATGTGTGGTCACAGGAATGGCCTAGAAGCGCCCGAATCGCTGTCGCGTAGCTTCTTAAGTTGCATGAGCAAACACACACGCGCACGCGCACGCGCACACACACACACACACACACACACACACACACACACACACACACACACACACACACACACACACGCGCGCGCGCGAGTTTTGACGTTGAACAGCATCTCCGTTGTGTCTCTTTTGCAAAGAATCAGAATCAATAGATCATTTCTTTTTATTCCGTCAACGATATTCTTATCAAAGGAAAAGATACCTGGTCGAACCAATTGAGAAGCTAAGTTTAAAAATAAACGTGGAAGTAATTTTATCCTTCGGAGGGATTACATTATGTTATAGCCACAGGGAGGTTTTCTCTGCTGTGTGCGAGTACAATATGGCAACAAAAAGATTACCTTGTTAACCTATTGTTATTATTTACGGCTACGCGACTACCTGAATGCCTGACTGAACACACTTGATGATCCTGCCGCCCGGTTCTTGGCCGATCCCCCTTTGTGGGCGAGTGCCAGCAAAGCTGAAGGTTCATCATCATCATCAGTCTTGACGTTGGTCAGCTATTGGCCAATTCACCACAGTGGGCGTGTGTGTGCCACAGTTAAAAAGCGAATGACCACAACAGTCTGTGCTGGCGCAGTTGCATTGGTCAGTGATAATGGAAGGATACCTGAGTGAGTTTGCTTACATTTTTGAAATAAAAGACAAAAATGGTGAAAAAAGTAGATGTACACTGCTGCTACACAGTCAACATCACTAGCAAACTGGTCACGCAGTACGCCCTGTAGTTAAATTGTGAATGTGGTGGCGAAAGAAGCGTAGCGCCAACTTCGACAAGTTCTCCCTTCGAAGAAACAAAAAGAATACTGATTGTTGGCCTAGTTGGTACTTGCTTAATGACATGCTTTGGCCGCAAATAACACACACTCAAAGTAAAGGAACGCTCAACGACAAGCACCGCTTGTGCTTGTCGTTGAGTGTTCCTTTACTTTGTGTGTGCGTTACTTGCGGTCAAAGCATGTCATTAGGCAAAAAGAAGAAAAAGAACGTGGAAATGAAAGAGCCCGCGTGGGCTGGTTAAGATCGAATTATACCAGAAACAATAAACAGTCTATTTGCCTTGCGTGTTGCGTTCCTGAAGTTTTGCGTATTTCTAAGTAAGGGGCGAATTCGTTCTTCCCGTTATCGTGGCGCCATCAGGGTGCAGTACGAGCGAGCGCCTGAAAAGGTGCTCGGGATTCGCGTGCGTCTCGGTACTCAGAAACGCGTGGACGGAGAAACGCCGCAGGTGGTTACTTCCGCTCCCTTTGAATGATTCCCTCCTGCGCATACCCGATGCTGCTCTGCTCTCTTTCTCTCGTCTTCGTCTTTACTGCGTTTCCCGGGAGTAGCGACGAAGGGAGGGAAGGGAGCTCGCTTCGCTCCTCGTCGACGGCGGCCGATGGCTTCGCAAAGGTGGCTTCTCTTTCCACGTTCTCTCCTTCTTTACCCTCTTATCGGCTCCTCCCTTCTCTAACTTCGCCAACTCATCGCCCCCTCTTTGCCTCGCTTCGCCCATTCGATGCTGCGTTGTATTTACTTAAAGCCCCCTTCCCCCTCCGGCGGAACACAACACTACAACCTGTGTAAGGGCAGTGACAGCTACAGAGACAGGAAGGAGAGTGTAATGAAAAATAAAAATAAAGCTAACGTCAGAGCGAGAGAAGAGGTAAGGAAGGAGGAGGGTCTGCCGCCGAGCAGGCGGTGGTGGTGGCAGCCCAAGAAACTGCCGGCCATTCGGCCGCTCCATTTTCTTGCGCACTGGCCGGCTTGGCATAGCTCCTCGACCCGGCCCGAAAGCTGGCTTCGGGTGGTGAAGGGCAGGCAAGCCGGGGTAATGGAAGCGGACGGAGACCATACCGAACAATACTTGGAGCCCTTGATGGCTTCTTCGTTGTAACTGGCGCTATGTTTTCTATTGTCAATGCGTGTTTGATCTAACGTGCCGCAATCCGTGAACTCATCTGAGCATGTATGTGCACGCTGCCCATTTCATTTGAGGGCTGCGATGGGCTCGTCTCGCGTATAACAAATTGTGGAACAAGACAAGATACGCGTACGAGTGTAGGAAATCCACGCAACGCCACTACTACCAACTATCAGCGGTTTTTTTCTGGGGTAAGTTGTCTTATGGGCAGCTTTCGTACGATCAGTACCTCCAAACCTGTGACCTCCAAGTGAGCTTTATTAGAGCAAGATAGCCGATTCGCACTGGTAGTTGTCCTTGAGCAGCAGGAACGGTCTAAGTATGGCGTTTGTGTATTGCTGTTTATGATTTCGCAGAGACTATGCAATACACGAAACTTATTTCTCACTTCTATTTCATGGAAGCGAGAGGGAGAGATTGATTGAACGGACGCTTCAGAAGCTTTCCCCTTATTTGGTCCTCGTGTGGCAGCACCTGCGTCGATACTGACGCAGACGACTGTATAGCAGTCTTCAACGTACTGATTGTTATTCCAAAGGAAGGTGTTTGTCGCGGGCACAGTGGTTGTTACTTTCCAAGAGAAAAGCAGAGTTACATGACACAAAGATTCATCCGTCCTGGAGACAAAAGTGCTTCCATCTCGATCTCAAGCGCACCTGGTGTCTATCTCCATTGTGTTTCTTCACCCTCGACCGAACCCAAGGACGTTTCCATTTCGTGAAGTCGCCACTCAATATCGACCGTTTTCGGCCGGGGATCGCGAGTCTCCTCGGCGGGAACACGCCTCGTCTCGTGCTTTCGTAGGCACGTTTAATTAACGGCCGGCAGCCGGTCGATCGCCTTCCTCGATCGCCTTCCTCGATGGCTCGTACGTTTTGTACTTCCCGCGTCCCCTTCCCTCGCCGATCGTATGTATACCCGTCGTTGTCACTTCGCCTGTCTCTCGTAAAGAGGAGAACACGTTGGGGGGGGGGGGGGGGGGGGACTCGCGGATTGTTCTTGGCGTGACCTTGACATCAACGATCCGAAACGATCGTGTCTTGTCCATCAGTCATTCTCGTGCGCGTCCTTCTGTAGTGTATCGTCATGTTGCCTCGCTCTCAGCGGGGGATCCAGGCCGTACGTTGTTGCCTGCATGCCCCCGCGTGGCCGAAGGAATCTTGCGGCCGGATTGTCGTTTCGCTTCGCCTACGCGCCAAGAATCAGCATCGAATGCATGACCTGTCTATCGTCGCTGTACATGATGCAGCTGCATGTGGTATAGACGTACCGTGGCAGCATAGCTATGTTAGCGCGTATGTCGACACCGTAGGATTGTATTACTTCGGATCGGACTATACTTGGATGAAGAATAGATCGAAGTTAGCATAGAAAGGTGAAAAAAAAAAAACGGCATTCTTTTGACTTTTGGTAGTTTCGGTATATAAAGGCAAACGGACGGACTTCTGTTGTCTTTTGGCAGTCACCAAGGGGTGGGGCTCAACACCCTTCTTCTTGTGCTTATTCTTGTCTGAAGTTGTCACAGATGTGTCACTGTCGTTCGTCGCCGGATACCGGTGCCGCGGGCACGAGACTATGCAATTCCGTAAAAAGTGAGCGAAGAAACTCTTCGAAGCGAGAGCGGTTGCTCACGCGATTGGCTTACATCAGGGACGGGCAAGCCTATATAGCGAGCAACAAATCTTGTCTTAACGAGAACTTCCTTGCTCGCTCTTCCGATTTAATATTGCTGCTCCGTGAAAACAACAAACCCTACCCCTTAATACTGCGCGGCGTTTTAAGTGACTAGGCTCGTTTCAGAGTCGAAGCACGAACGACGTTGTTGGCCTCGTAGCGGAGTCGCTCTTTTTTTTCGGGGGCTCGAGCGAGTTCAAAAAAAGTAGTCGCATTCCTGCTCGCCGTCTTCGGTCAGAAGTTACGAGCCCAGTGCGCTTAATGGACTGGAAAAGCTGGATCCGGGAACCACTTTGCAAGTCGCGTGGAGGGGGGATCGGGCAAATAGAGGAAAGCGAACAGATGGACGGAACGGGCCTGGTCTGTCTGTCAGCTGCTCCATCTTGATCTGGCCGCCGGCTCCATGGGCGTGTATGTGTAGCTGGCTCCTTCGACCTCTCGCGCTATCGCAATCCCGAAGTGGTCTGGTCGCGTTGTCGCAGAAACGCGACGCGCGTGTCGTTGTCGCTACCGTAAATCACCGTCTCGATGTCGCCGTGGCCCCTTTGTTTCCCCCGAGTATGCAGGCCGAGAGGCGCCTTGTTCTGGCCGTTTCTGCGAGGCGCGCTCAACATCGATGGAAGGAGGGTCGGCCGCGAATGGTGTCCGTGAGAAAGCTGTAGAGCTAAGGCATATAACCAACCGATCGCAAAAAAAAAAAAGAGTAGAATAGGAACCAAAGACGTATACGGAGCTCGGCTCGCGTCCCCGTTGGCAGCAGAGGTGGGGTGAGCTGGAGTGGATACAAAGCAAATAAGGCGCGGAAAGACGCGGAGAAACAAACGAACAAAAAACAAACGAAAGCGGGATGGCCTCGGTGAGAAAACGTCGCATCCCCCCCCCCTCCCTTTCCCCACTTCTGAACATCGTGCGTCAGCTTCGGAGGTTGTTTGGTTGTGCGCCGTGGGTCAGATGTTGTAGCAAGGGGGTGCGGCTGTAGTAGTATACGTGCCGTCTTTCCTCGGCATATTTCGCTCTTTGTCCCGGCGTCCGTCGGTGCTTTGTGTCAACCCCGCCTGCAGCACACCCTCCTCTCGAGGGTTCTATCGCGTTCTTTTTCCCCCGTACTTATGTATTCTTGTTACGTTTGTCCCAGAGAGGCATTATTCTCTTGTGCGTTAAGGTTAGTTTATGCCGAGAAGCTGCGGTAATACGCCTCATGATATAAGAACGGCCGTGGCATCGAAAAATTGGGTGTGTGGGGCGCCGGAAAAAAAGTGAGCAGCGTTTGACGGGGCGCTCGTGGCATTCATAGACAGGAAAGCTACGTTGTATTTCTCCTCCCCCCCCCCCGCAACAGCGCTGCCTATAGATTGAAAGAAAAAAAAAAACTCTGTCGGTGTATCGTATCGCCTCTATTACTTCGTTTGTCTCAGGTGTCTTTATCACGTGAAATTTGACATTAGAGCTGAACAGTGCCGCTCCGATAAAAGAGGAACATAAGTGGAGTAGCAATAATAACACGATAGCGTTAAAGCGATCGTTCTGTAGAAATTACGGCGTTGGTGGTTGTGAGCGAAAAGTCATCGTCTTTGCGTGACCGCAAATCGAGCATCTTTGCGTAACCGACAAACTGAGAAACGTGCAAGCAAAGTAAATAATAATAAAAAATGTGGGTCTGTGTGGGTATTGAACCCGGGTCGTTTGCGTGGCCAGCGGGTGTTCCGCCACTGAGCCACGCCTCTCTCCTCTCTCTCTCTCTCTCTCTCTCTCTCTCTCTCTCTCTCTCTCTCTCTCTCTCTCTCTCTCTCTCCTCTCTCTCTCTCTCTCTCTCTCTCTCTCTCTCTCTATCTCTCTCTCTCTCTCTATCTCTCTCTCTCTCTCTCTTTTTTCATGGTACTTATTAAAGTACTTGGGCAATCAAGACAAAATCTCCTCGAGAACGCAGTCAAAATAACTTCCTCAGCTTGAAAATGCAGTGAAAGTATCTCGTTCTTTACAAACGCACGTGTCCTGTGTACATAGCTTACAATACAACAGGAAACACTGCCGTAATAATGCGTGGGACAAGCGTATACACCGCCATCGGACGTCAGAACATGGAATTATCACTTCACAGTTTAAAGCAAGTCACCCACTACAAAAGGTACACACGCTACTGCATCCTTAAGGCCACGTAGTGGGTGCATAGCGACTTCGAAAAGATTTCGTACACGAAGTGTTTGAACTACGCACTATAGGAACAGAATATCGCTATCGCGTTCAACTCGTAAACGCGAAGGTTGGGGATCCCCAATTTTTGTTAACTTTTTAAGAGAGTCTATAATCGCGAGCCCGCATGGTCAGGTGCGGAGCAAGCGACAACCATTTCTGGCGGTAACTTTTTTCGTTACACTGTTCACGCGCAGGGTCTACTTATCTTGATATTTACTGCGTCCGCTTTGTCTATAGAATATGGATGTTTGGTGCAGGATGGAATCGAAAGAAAGCAATGAATTCGACAATACGAAACAATACAATCGACTGAGAAAACGATGGCCTTCATATTCCAGTCTTCTCTGGTACATACACAACGGCCGTGTGTCTTTATCATTTGGCGTCGTCAAGCTGTCGTTTAAGTGATCCTGACAGGCCGGGAAGTGAACCCGTGCTGTCACCGCTCCGTCTAATTGAATCGGGCTGTGTTGGCTAGCATTTTCACGAAGCGCGACGTGTCACTTTCTTTTTTCCGCGCAGACAAGCGCGAAGTGAAACCCTCTCCAGCAGTTTTTATCTTCCTGCATGTAGTAGTATAGAAACTGCCAATTGGTGCGCGGGCCATGCGGCCCTTGTAACTTGCCCGTGCCCCGTCCCGTCAGCCCTTGTTTGCTGTAGGGCCAGGGTAAATAGACATCACCGCCTGGTAGAGATCCCGAGTTGAACTAACAAGGTTGTGAAACTCGCGGTTGTTTCGCGGCTGCCGCCGGCACCGCCTCCGCCCCGGCGGAGTCGGTGCCGAGTCGGCAGATGTCCTCTCCAAACGAGTAAACACCCTCAAATCACGACGTATGCCTGTCTGTCTCTGTGTACACGCTTGTGTCACGGCCCGTGACCTGAAAGATAACGGCTTCAGATAAAAGGTGCGGCTTCCTCTGTACGGGGGGCGAAGTTTGTTTGCAAACTCTCTTAACGAACGAAGAGTGTGCGCCATGGGACCATGTTCATGGCTCGCCGCAGTCGCGACATCGAATCTTTTTGGTGAGCCGTGATGTTTTATATAAAAACGCCTTTCGCCATATTTGTGTCCCGACAGTTGCTAACTAGAGTACCTAAGCAGTCGCTTAACAAACCAGTCATTAAATAGACACGTATCGCCATAGGATCGTGCACCAGTTGAAGGACGCAAAGGGAGCCCCCCCCCCCCCCCCGCCCCCCAATCACCTAAGAGGGGGGCGGGGGGCACGATCTGTCCCATACATTGTCTTAGTAGGGCGGGGAGGAAGTGCTGCGATGTTCCAGGTGGAGAACAAGATCCAGGTGGAGAGTTTCCAAGTTTATCTTAATTTGAAGACCGGCAAAACTCATTGATAACGTGTAACTACTGCTGACGCATATAGGTACTCAAAGTGCAGCTTCTTTGGATTAGCTGATTTGTTGGAATATGTTAGCATGTTGTTATTATTGGGGGAATAAATTCTGTGTCTTCTTTTGTGTGTATCACGCTTCGCGAAAAGAGTAGGTAAATATCAGCATGACAAGTTTTATTAGGGACGATTGTAACGAAAATTTTCAAAGGAACTTGTCTTCTTTACTTTTCTTTGTTTGAGCAGGATATTCTATACGATTCAACTCGACGGACAGTGAAAGAGAATCGTAGTTAACCTAACTCGTCTTCCGCATTCTTACACGTAGCTCGCACCGAAAGCGCGCTTATTATGTTTCCCCCCAATTGAGCCACTTGCGTTTAAATCAGACCGCGTCACTCTGCTCTCAGTGATCAATTCGAATGGCGCGTAGAGAGAAGCTCTGCTCTCGAAGGAATGTTAGAACCGAGGTAAGCAAGCTAAACAAACATTCCGTTGCCGGGAACATCTTTTCTCTTACCGCGCTTTCGTGTACCGCTCGCGTGCACGCAGGTCCGCGAAAAAAAAAAAAAGATAATGGATGCGTCGTGCTAATATTGCGCACGGTGAATTGGACGCGCGTAGCTGCCGCGAGGTTGTTTACACAGGCGCGCTCGTATACCACGCGCGCGCCAGACACCCGTGCGTATAATAACTGCGCCCGTGTGAGGGACAAACACGCAAACGAAAAACAACAACAAGAAAGAATGTGCTTCTCCTCGCGACACGAATGCTCTGCCGGGAAACGCGACGACGAGTATGCACACAAATACATCCGACGTGCTTTTGCCCTGCGAAACTATTCATGCCCCCCCCCCCCCCTTCTTTCCTCCATCTTTCTGGGCCGTTTGTTTCTGCATGCGCGGTGAAAATGCGTCGAATATTTTTGCCGAACGCAAAGCGCTAGCGCGTGTATTTCCTGGCGCGCCGTGATAATTGCGAACGCCTCGCGTTTGATCGCGCGCGAGAAAACGGATTCGCTCCTCTCGACTACGGCGGACGGCGATGGAATGCAGCGAAACCTCCTCCTTCCCTCATCCTGGAGCGTCTGTATGCGCATGCGTTTGGGTTTTGTGTGTATGTAAATGTGTGTGCGTCGCGGGCTGCGCAAACGAAACGCGGCGAAGTGCTTGCGCCTTTCGGCCGGAAATCCAGCGGCGACAGCATCGAAATGGCTGAGAAAGAAGCTCACTTGTGAGTACAAAGCGTGCAATTCGAGAACAATGGCAGCCCGTTTGTAGTGCGCATACTGCAGAAATTGCCCCCTCTCTCTCTCTCTCTCTCTCTCTCTCTATTTGAGTTGTCCGTCCGTCCTGGCGACTGTGTTGTAGCCGTTGCTTCCTGCTTGCTATGCGCTGTTATACGCGCACGCTCGCTGGCGGCATGCTTTTTTTGCCTTTGCACGCTGTGTGCAGTCGCTTCTGCGTTCAATGTTTGGCGTACGTCTTGCCGATTGCGACGGGCACGACAAATCCCGCGCCTTGCTTGGCTCCTCTATTCGGCCTGCTGTACGCGGAGAGGCCGCCGAAAAGCCTTGTTCTCAGTGGGAGCGACGATTTCGCGTGCCCGTTGTTTGGACAAGGCGGCCTGTATTCATCTTCCTTTCTGCCGTCGCGTTTTGCTTCCTCTGGAGAGAGGAGAGCAGTGGTACGAACAAGAGAGAGCAGGCCACTTGCGCGAGCTGTGTTCGCGCGGGAGCTTGTCTCCGATCTCTTCAAAGGTTGCGTTGTGTTGACACCCCGCTTCCCTGCATCCGGAGGCCTTTTCCTAGCATCCTGCGCGTCGTTCGCTGGTGCACATCCGCGGGTTCGTTCATCGCCTCGCGGCTGGTGGTGGCGCTACGCGTTATTGGGCGGGAAGTATGAAGAGACCATAAAAAGATACTCGCCCTCGCCAAGGCGATGATGAGCGTCGCTCAGGAATCAAACCTGGCGGCATTCGGGGCTTCCCCCTTATTTAACAGCACCTCTTGTGCATCCCGCACTTGCGCGTCAACCTTCAGGCGCCCCTGAACACTACTCCCCCTCCCCTCCTCCCCTGTTTCCGCAGCGGCTCAAGCGGAACGGAACATTTGTGCCGTCTGCTCTCCAAACAGACGGGCGTCGTCACTTCTCAATCTCGCGCTCTCTCGCGTCGACGGTGCCGAACATTGTGGCGTTCTTTTCTTCTTCTTTCGTTCTTTCTTTCATCTCGCGTGTTGACTTTCTTCCTCTTCGTTCTCCGTTCGTTCGCTCTCGCTACGTTGCAGCAGCTAGCTAGCCCAGAGAGTGGTCGCCGCGGCTTATTATTTTCGCTGCGTCGGAAGTTACGATGACTCGTTTTGATTGCTTTTATTCTCCACTGCGCATTCCTCCCCCCTCTGTCTGCTTTTTCTTTCTTCTACCGTTTTGTTGCTTTTTGTAAACGCTGGCTTCTCACACTGGCTTTGTAGCAGCCAGCGTCCGTGGTAACTTAATCAGAAACTCAAAGCGCGCAGCATGCGATGGTCGTGGTGGTCGGTGGTTCCGCTCTTTTATTTGCCTGAGAGAGTGGAGAAAAGCACCCGCATCGGGCGGGCGAACACGTGTAATTCGTGGCCGCTTTTCTTCTCACCCTCGTTTTAGGCGAGCGCCTTTTTTTTTTTTTTTTCTGTGCGCGTTCTCTGCAAGCTTTCTTTCGTTCCAGCATTGCTCACTGCTGTTCGCGTGCCTTTCGCTGCGCAAAACCTCGCGCTCGTTGTCCACGACTTTTGTGCGGTCATTCTGTTTTCCTTTATACGGCGCTTGCTACGAAGCGCTGCCCAACATTTGTGCTTGCTGGTTACGCCAACTCTCTCTCTCGCTCTCATTGTCCAGCGCTGTCAGTGACTTCGCGGCGGCGCCCAGCGAAGAAGAAGAAGCAAGCGTGTGAGTGACGAGCTCTCGTCGAGAGGAGAGGCCTCTGCGTCTTTATCTGAGTTGGACAAGCTTGACCTTTTCTTCATTCGACGCCCTTGCGTGCTTCGATTCCGAGACTCGACTCTATACCGCCCTTCTTTTTCTCATTGAGTCTTCTTTGCTGCTGTCTCTCTCGTTCTTTATTTCGTTTTCGGCGTCTCGCTCGCTTCAGCAGCTGTAAGCTGCGCGTGGGCCTTTTCCGCTGGCCGCGTCGGCGAAGGCGTCGTCGTTTCTCAGCGCTTCGTCGCTTTTCCCGACGTCGCGCGACGACAATACGTCTAAAGCTTTCTTTCTTTCTTTCTTTCTTTCTTTCTTTCTTTCTTTCTTTCTTTCTTTCTTTCTTTCTTTCTTTCTTTCGAGAATTTCGTGCCCTGGCTCGGCGGACAACGAACGCTTGCTTCTCTGGTTGTCGAAATTGCGGCGTCACCGCGTTCTTCTTGTGTTTCGTTTGCTCCTTGCCGCTACACTCTTGCGCGTTCTTTCCTTCGCGCCCTCTGTTCCCCCGCGTCAGCGATTATTTGCCCCGAGAATTATTCGGCGATTTCGTTTTGGTCCGTGCGCATGACTTCCTGTTTGCGTGTGTGCGTTTCTTTGTATGCGTTTTGTAAGTGGACGATGGCGTTTCGAAAGCGCGCCGGCGCCACCACTACAAGTTTGCGCGAAGCTGTGACTGTATAGCGTTGTATATTGTTTAGTTTTTGATTTAGTGTTAGTACGCTCTCGCCTCATTTGGGGTGGGTGTGCCGCAGTTAAGCTGGGTTAAATCACGCTACTGCATCCGAAAAGCTGAGCTGCAGGCGAATCGTAACATAATATTTACGTTAGAAACTGGGAGATGAAATGGCCCGAGACACAGAGTATAACTTTGTTGAAATACTGACCCGAGCTATGAAACAGAGTTATAGAACTGGTACGTTAATTAGGAGAACCTAGTCGATGTTGAAAAAAATATATATGTATATATATAGGACGAGTGCCTTTCAGTGATTCCTCATTTGCATCCAGATATGCCGTGAAGATTAATGTACATTTGAACTAAAGAAAGTGCAGTGGAACGGTGGTGTTTCTAACAACATGCATGAACACAGGTCGTGGAAGACACCCATTTGATATCCGTGACTTGCGGATCTTTTTCGCGCAGTGTATCCTCAACATAGCCGTGCTTGCTCGAGTTTTAAAGAACCCCAGGTGGTCTAAATTTCCGGAGCCCTCCACTACGGCGTCTCTCATAATCACATTGTGGTTTTGGGACGTTAAACCGCACAAATCAATCAATCAATGCTTGCTCGAGTTTATCGATATTTAAAAGGGACGACAAACGATGTTTTCATTTACCACTTTACTGCGGTGCCTAATTAAACATTGAAAAATTATAAATAACTGTTACGATGCGCAGCTTAGATGCAATACTGTGAGTTTACGTGAGGTTAGCTAGTTTAGGTTAGGTTAAGCTAGAATGTTTTCCGTGGGCTTATCGTCTGCTTGTTTCGTTTAGCTGTGCGAAGCTACATTGAAGAAGTTTGGGGCAATCAGGCTCCACCTCTTGAGGTCAATAATGTCGAACGCAGTGTCGTGGTTTGGAGGGGCCGAAGCAGATGCCTTCGTGCGGTGACCGTTAGGGTGTTGTTCATTTTGTGTTGCTACCGACTGGTGACGCGACAAACCGATGCCTGTGATTGATCGCTCCGTTACTTCCATCGCGTACGGCGTGGCCGACATTCCCCCGCCTTTTCGATGCCCCTTCGGCAGCCCGCGTTCTGAGCTCAGCTCTCTTCCCAAATCCCTCAGCTTCTGCCAACGTTTCCCTCTGTCTATTTTTCATGCGTTTCCCTTTGTTACCTGTTGAAACTTGCGGGACGCTGCTTGTCCGATTGTTGTTAGCCCGTGGTCCCCGCCGGCGCGGCGTTCTGCGTGTCGACACTCCCCATCGTCGTCCCGCTATTTGTGAATCCGCGAACCGGCAAATGGGCCGGACACGCCGCTGTAGGCCTTGGACGGGCCATTTCGTTCCTTTCGCGCCTGTCCGTAGTAGCAGCAGCAGCTCCCTTTTCCCGATTCTGCATACCCCCCCCCCCCTTTTTTTTTTCTTTCTCGGAAAGCCAAAAGGTCGTTCGGTCGCCGACAGCTGGCGCGGTCCTTTCAAAGGGAGCGAATGATTGCGTCCTCCGCAGCGCCCGCCCTAGTAGACAGCGCCATTTGTTCGGACGTTTTCGGTGCTCCTGTCATTAGTAGCGAGGCTTAGCAATGTGAGAAAACAGAGGAAACGCAGGGATGTTAACTAGGCTTAGCAAAGCTTTCTACGCCATTACACGTGGGATAGCGTTTCTGATGTCTAGGCTAACGGCGTAAACTTAATGATGCTTAGACACCAAATAAAACGGAGAGACTGGCACAGTGCGACTTTCCGTCTTTACATTCACGTTGTCATTATGTAAGTATACGTAGAACCAACTTAGCCAAACGAACGTGGTATGCATTGAACGGCCATCGTCCAAACAACCTCCGCACTAAACAACCACCATCCAAACCGGTGATTTGCTGCAGCACACCCTGGTTCTTCGTATTCGCGGCCAGCTTTGATTTCTTTGCGCCCCAGCCAGTACGTAGAGTGCTTATACGAATAATTAAAGAAACCTAACTTGATTCTTCGGTTCTTATTGAAAGCCGTTTACGAAACTTAACAAGGTTCTTTGTGGAAATCTAGTAGTAGTATTCACTCGTGCTTGCGCTGGTTGTTCGCACGAAAGGCATCAGAGGGACCAAATCTATAAACCAACAGCGTCAATGGCTTGCAGTATAGCGGGAAAGCCTTTTGAAATCTCCTGCAGAACATGCTTACTGAAGAGGTCTTTTAAAGACAGTCGCAAGTTAATCGCATTCTGCAGATCCTGTTCGAACTTTACCCCGACCTCGTCAAAGGATTTGTCCGAAACAGCGCAAACGTCGTTGTGAACGGAGAAGGTTTTAATAGCCGTGACCGTATACACCATTTTCGGAACTGTGAGTCTGCATGCAGTGGCCTCTTCGGAGGGACTCTGAGAAGGCGAGAAAAAAACAAAACAAAAAACACTGAGCGGCTGTAGTGTGTTTCGAGGCGATACGGAGGCGTCTAAGCTCCTCCGAGATCGTTTGACCTCGTTTTCCAGCGGACCAGGAGGCGTTGTTAATCTGGAGCCTTGGGACGAGATGGTGCGCCGCGCTTGCTACGTCTTCGCAGAGCCTTATATCGATTAGCTAGCTAGCTGGATGCGATGTTGCCGCGCTGACCCTGTCTGGTTTATTTCTTTAACCTCGATCCTCTAAGCATGCTGAGTCTGTACTCTTATTTTCTTCACTTATCTTCTGGCTTGCCAAGGGCACGGCGTGAGCTTCTAGTTCACAGCGTTTCTCCTTCATTGCTTGATTGTAGGGATCGGCGCGATATCAGGAAGCGGGTGTAATTGTAAATGTCGCGGACCTATGGAGCGCCAGCAATAAGACACGAACCAGACGACTCTAAGCACGCACACACGATGCTTTCCGAATTATCGTTTCATACAGCAATTAGAATCACTGCACGCTCATTCATTCTCGTGGGTCAGCGCACGCCTCTTTTGCACTGATGAATGAACGGTTAGGATGATTCGCTCACTGAGTCGTTTTCATTGAGCGTTGCACCGGCAAACTAGAACTATCGCGTTTGTGAATTCTTTGACCAGTTTGATGCGCCGTGCAGGACGCATCATAAATCAACGAATAAATATATATGTTACGCGCATAATCTAAAACGTGTTTGTCGGATCAATGAAGCCACGCAGTTTCAAGCAGATGCCACCGCATTGGGCTTTTTTGTTTTCTTTTTTGTAGGGATGTGTCTGTTATAGGCATGCTTGTTTGCAACGGAACCACCACACACACACAAAAAAAGCGTGTTACTGCATTGTGCCGAACTTGTTTCCGACGTCGTCACTGTGGCCTGTAGAATTTCGTAAAGGCTGCTTGAAACTTTGTCATGTCCTCTGAAGTGTATGCGAAGGATGACCCTGGTGTCAAGTAGTGAGCATGTATATGGCTATAAGTGAAACTGTTTGCCAGGAGTCTCAAATCCTGACCGACAGACGGTGCTAAGTTCATTTCTATAGGGTCTCGTTCGCCCTATTAGTCTAGAGCCCGAGAAGACTCTGTAGCCCATCGTGCCTGGGCCTATTCGCTCCCAACTGGGCTGCAGAAATTAGGCGCCTTCTTCTTCTAACCATTACCATCGCTGTCGCTGTTGTGAAGTTTTGCACCTGCCGGCAAGTCCAGAAGAGTTCCCCCGCGCGCTTTTCCCCTACGGTGACTACGCTGGCCGGCTCCATTCGCCTCAGCGGCAAAGTTAAGAGAGATAAGACAGAAAAAAGAAGACCTTGACAAGCCTTTTGGCCCTTTGAAGGTGGAGAGATATCGCCGGCAGTTTTACCGAGTGAAAAATATATAAAAAAAAATAAACGAAAGGCGAAGAGGCGCGGTGCTGAAAAGGAATCCTCCGATGTTGTACCGGAGTTTGTCGCCGTATTCAGCGCGGCATCGGCAGGGATCATAAGCACGGTGCGACGAGCGCCTTTCAACGGTGCGGCTCAGCTGCCACATACGCGACGAACTTGCTGCTTCTGCTGCTAGTGGCGGCGTTCTCTTTTGTCCGAAAGCTCCCCCCCCCCCCTCCCATCACGTCCGTAACGAGAAGAAACATCATCGTCCTCTTCCCCTTCCTCCTCGACTTGTTCCTCTCCTTCGTGCTTCTGTGCGCGGCCTGAAGACTAGTACTTCCCGCGCCGTATATTGGCCCGACCGTCCTCTTTATTTTTTTTCTGCCTTAGTCCGGCTGGCGCTTATCTTCTTTCTTCCCATTTGTAAACAGTCGATGACGTGCGGCGGATGTTTTTCCAAGGCGTCCCTTTATGGATGAGGGGGTTGCTTGAGTGCCGAGTCGGGATAACTCGCCGGCGCTGCCCAAAGGATAGCGCGGGGAGGTTATTGGAAGAGCGCAAGAAGGGAGACACTGAGAGTTTGCGGCGATGGGAAAGCGAAAAAGGGCCCGCGGAAGGTCGGCCGCTGTGGTGTGTGCTGTCTTATAGAACCCCCGAATACGGCAGTTGTCCTTTTACCCGGGTGAGGAAAAGAAACTCTCTGTTAGTGACGAAACTGCCAGTTTGTTGTCTACTCGATATTTGTTTTTGCTTCGGTATAGTGTAACCGACGCTGGGGGTGGTCTGTTGCTGCTGGCCTCCCCTTTATGGGCTCATTCCAAGAAGGCTACTTGGACTTCCTGAGTTCTGCGAATGGAGGAAGAAGGTGGTGGGTGACGGCGAGGTCATCGATTGACAAATCGGTTCGCAACTCTATGGATAAAAAGCTCCTTGCGGCCTCGTGCTTCGCGTCTATTTTTATATCATGTAATGAACGTGCTTCGGGATCTTGGTTTTCAAAGGAAAAGATGGATGGGATGCAGGGAACGGGGACTTTGTTGACGCTACATATTCCTCTTCCAGAAAGTCTAAGGTTCTCTTTATATGTGCCCTCTTTTCTTTGTGTTTTTATGTCTTAATAAAGCTACTGTGTAGATCGCCATAATATCTTCTCATTTTGCCAATATTTAGCCCTTACTTCCCTGGATATATCCAACGGAAGCTTAACTCACTTTCTGCGTTACAATTAAAATATAGCATGAATACGATGCAAGTAAACTTGCCGGTAGTGGTACTGTCTTGCTCTGACGGCTGCCGCTTAATTGAACAACGGCCAGTAGAAGTTTTCACGGAATAAGCGTGCAATATAGCAAGGACTGACGAGGGCACGATAAAAAATTTCTTTGCCTTATGAGAATGTCAAGTTGCTTGTCGTAATCCGTGCGCTTGGTGCGTCTATTTTGCGGCATGGTCATTGAACGTTGTCGCTCGGCTGGGTTACTCATTGTAGGGCAGTCATGCTGGCGAGAACCAGCTCGAGATGTTTTGTTGTTAAAGGTTGCAGGGCCGACCGTCTGTGCGTTGTTGAGAAGCCAGCTCCGAATCCCACCGCTGCCACCACTGTTGCGTAGCGCCGGGCCTATCCCGCCGCTGACCTCCACTGTTGAGAAACGGCGGACCGATCCCGCCGAAGCCACCACTGTTGCGAAAGACGGCGACGCCAACACGGCCCCGGAGGCGCCACTGCTTTCGACCCCGCCGGGAAGGTCACCAGCCGTTTGGTAGCGTATGTTTATCAGCTCGCGACTGCTTCTGCGCAGAGCTGATAAGACGAGCGGACGAGACGACGGTGAGTTAAACAAGGTTTATGTACAGCATATATACAGAGGCGTTACAATTTCGGCACTGGGGCCGACAGAGACTCGAAGAGCCGAGCTCTTCTCTTTAACACATAGTTCAGCCTTTCGCCTAAGACCGCTGACTCACACACATGTCGGCCCTCCGACATGGGGACTCCTCTCTCTAGGACTGCCGATCGCGACGCGCCGCAGGGCTTCTTTTATTTGCACCGGGTCCAACCAAAGTGTCCAATCAGAAGCGCCGCGGGTCGTCCGAGCAGATTCCGCCAATGGGGGGGTCGCCGCGCCATGCGTCAGACCACCAGGCACGAGAACGCCGGCTCGCTGTCACGTGCGCCGATGACTCAATGCACGTGGGCGAGAGAGGCGCCGCGCGTGTTCACACCGTTGAGATGTTCGCGTCGGGCAGACGGCGGGCTGGCCTTGACCAGATTGCCTTTTTCAGAGGCACGGTCGTTTGACGAGGACTTGCTGGCATAACAGCACCCCCGCCGCCAGACAATGCACCGGAAAGACGAGCTGCTTCCACGGGGCTCGGATGTCAGGTGCGCTCGTTCGCCTGGTCCCTCCAGGTTCGCCTCCAGGGCCATGGAGAGAATACAGCTCCAGACTGGTCCGGGAACACATCCCATTTTTGACGACGGATCCCAGCTCCACTGGCTTGTCGCCACAACTTGCTGACCAGCTTCACTCGTCTCTTCTGACCATCTTCGGGTTCAGCACTTGTCGATGGTTCTGCAACTTGCTAAGAACGGTTCGACAACAGACAACACACGACACAAGCAAGTGCCCTCGGTCACCCGACAGAACACCAGACAAAGTATAGTACAACATATACCTATCTACGTGTTTATCGGAATTTTGTTCCCTCTACATCAAGAGGCACATGTGGGACAAAAGACTCTTAAAATGACAACTCAATTTTTTTTTCCCACGTACAACAACGTAACGAATTAGAATACCACAAAGTTGGCCCCTTGAGATCACTCTGAACGAGAGCGCTCAGCCCAGGTCGTGATGAGGTAAAAATTTTGCCCCGAATCGCCAGCGAGAAACCGAAAGGTTGAGAAGTTACTAGCTGGAACGCACTGCTCAATGCACCTGCATTAGCGTATAGCTTTCTCTTTTTTTTTTTTAGCGAACGTCAAAGTTGCGCTGTGGAGCAACATGCTCCACCTCAGTAACCGGCCACTTTTAGGCGACGATACCTATGCGGCACCAAGAGCGGCTCACACTTTCGACGTTGCACAGGGGAACAACGATACGGCTTGCTACTGATTGACTCCTCACCGCTTAGCTCGATATCGTGTTCGATCACCGTCGTGTCTCCGGGACGGTCCGACAACACATACCCAAACTCGGAAACAATCTTTCTCAGGTCCTCTTTTTCAGGTCCTCCTTCACTTAAGCTAGGCTCTAGGTTTATCTGCTCCCGGATTACTTTCGATCCCCCTTCGATCACCTCACTAGAACTCAAATTTTCTGCTTCCTCTTCCTCTGAAGCCTTCAACAGCTGATTTACGACCGCTTGATGTTGAACATTGGGTTTCATCAAGTTGTAAATGTTGTTCTGCCGCCTTCCTACTTGCACCTCATAAGTTGTATCGCAAGGCTTCGATAATACTGTGGCGGGCCCTTTCCAATCAACCTCAAGCTTGTTCCTTTTGGGTGGCTGCAGCCGCATTACCTGATTATCAACTTCAAAAGCGCGCTTCTTCCCCGATTTCTCGTAGTGCTCCTTCGACAGCACTTTTGCCGCGTTTTTCTGGCTTTCCACTCGCGCTTCAATTTGGCTTTCCACTAGCGCTTCAATCGAGAAATCCTCACGTTGCTCTCCAATGAGCGTCTCTCGATCAACTCTCGGCAGCTCGCTCCAACTTTCCGCTACAGGCGAGAGCGTTGCAACCCTCTCGCTCTGACTCAATGGCGCCACGTCGTCTCCCCTTTCTCCGGAAACCGCGCCGGTCGTGTCGACGACGGGCCGCTCGCGTGACTGCTCCCATGACTCATGCGGAAACTTTCCTTTCTGGGGTTCCGTCGACCCGCCGACAAGGTCACTTGAGAGTTCACCGCATGGAACCAGATCAAGCTGCCGCGATAGCTTCCGCGCTTGCGATCGCGTGAGAGCCATGCACGCTAAGTTGGGGAAGAAGGATTTGCCCTGCTCTTTGAGAAGCTGCTCCGAGTTGTTGGAGAAAAGATAAGGAAAACGATCGTTCAGCGCGGCAGACACAGCTGCTTCGGTGCAAAGCTTACCGAACGGGCCTTCAATGACAACGGTGGCGATTGGTAAGCGAACACTCTGCTCCTCGGCGACCTGCCTGATCCACGCGCATTCTCCTGTGAAGTCATCCAGAGACACCAATGAAGGATGGACAACGTCCATGGTTGCCGCTGAGTCTCTAAGTGCTCGGCACGTTTTCTCATTGACCCTAATTTCTTGGAGATACGGCTCCAACAACCGCATGTTTTTTTCTGATTCTCGGATCGTTGCGAAGGCAAACTTTTCCTGACAGTTTCTCGCGATGTGCCCTTCCTTTTTACAGTTGTAGCAGATTAGCGGCTTCCGTTTGTTTTCCGGTTCTAATGCCTGTGTGGTAGAAACCTCACTCGATTTCTCCGCTTCTGTTTGCCCTTCCCCTACACTGTCCTTCGTAAGAGACGGGTCCTTCTTGAAATTACGGTGCGGAGCGGGTTTCCGTTGATCAGGTTTCCTTGAAAAGCCCTCTTTCCTTTCATCCTTTTCAACGCGCGCTGCCCTGCTATGCAACTTTCGGCGAGTATAATACTCCTCAGCTAACTCAGCTGCCTTGTTTAACTGTACGTCCCCAAGTCTGTCCTGCAGCCAAAGTTTGACATCCTCCTCGATGCAGCGGTAGAATTGCTCCAATGCAACGCATTCCACCACTTTATCGCGGTCGTCATAAACACCTTCGCCCTTAAGCCATTCAATCAAATCGGCTTTAAGACGAAACGCGAAGTCAACGTGTGACTCATTCCCCTTTTCAGCATACCGGAACCTTTGCCTGAAAGCCTCGGGTGACAACTTATAACGTCTCAAGAGCACTTCCTTAACCTCGTCATAGCTCTCAAACGCTTCCCTCGACAAGCAAGTTATCGCGTCGGACACTTCGCCGGGAAGAAGAGCTAGCAGGTTCCGCGCCCAAAGAGACCGCTCCAAAGCGTTTCGCTCACAGACGTGTTCAAACTTGACGAGATACTTCGCCATGTCCTCGCCTACTACGAACGGTGGCAGTTGGTCACGAATTCTAAAACCGCTGACCTGAATCGTCGGAGAAGCTACGCTAGGCGCCTGCGAACACTGTAGGATTGCCAGTTCTAGTCGTTTCATCTCTAGGCGCTCTTGTCTCTCGGCCTCCTCGCGCTCGCGACGTTCGCGCCTTTCAGCTTCTTCACGTTCGCGAGCTTCTCGCCTTTCAGCCTCTTCACGTTCGCGAGCTTCTCGCCTTTCTTCACGTTCGCGAGCTTCGCGCCTTTCTTCACGTTCGCGAGCTTCGCGCCTTTCAGCCTCCTCACGTTCGCGAGCTTCTACTTCTCGCCTTTCAGCCTCCTCACGGCGTGCTTTGATATCCACCCAGGCCTCATCGACTTCCTCAGCCGACACTCCCTCATCCTTCATGATCTCAAGGATCGCTTGCTTTCGTTTCGCACGGCCCAAAGTAATGCCGAGTTCCTCACAAATTTCGATGAGTTCCTTCACTTTAAGGTTCTCCATCGTTCACACTAGCCTCTTGCTGTTTGCCCCTGTTAAGAATCTACTTGCCGTACCCACTATAAGCCTACTAGCAAGACGCGCAAGCAATTTTTCACACTCCCGTGTTTACCCCCTCCGCGTTAACTTTGGTTTCAAAGCACTTCGACTTTACTTGAAACGATCAAAGCTCACTCTAATGCTTCACACAGCCCTTCTCTAAACTACTACAACCTGAGCTAGAGCAGTCTGGTGAACTGAGGGGAAAACATCAGGCACTCACCGCATCGATGTCGCTGACGCCGGCCGATCCCGCAGCTGCCAACCACTGTTGAGAAGCCAGCTCCGAATCCCACCGCTGCCACCACTGTTGCGTAGCGCCGGGCCTATCCCGCCGCTGACCTCCACTGTTGAGAAACGGCGGACCGATCCCGCCGAAGCCACCACTGTTGCGAAAGACGGCGACGCCAACACGGCCCCGGAGGCGCCACTGCTTTCGACCCCGCCGGGAAGGTCACCAGCCGTTTGGTAGCGTATGTTTATCAGCTCGCGACTGCTTCTGCGCAGAGCTGATAAGACGAGCGGACGAGACGACGGTGAGTTAAACAAGGTTTATGTACAGCATATATACAGAGGCGTTACAATTTCGGCACTGGGGCCGACAGAGACTCGAAGAGCCGAGCTCTTCTCTTTAACCCATAGTTCAGCCTTTCGCCTAAGACCGCTGACTCACACACATGTCGGCCCTCCGACATGGGGACTCCTCTCTCTAGGACTGCCGATCGCGACGCGCCGCAGGGCTTCTTTTATTTGCACCGGGTCCAACCAAAGTGTCCAATCAGAAGCGCCGCGGGTCGTCCGAGCAGATTCCGCCAATGGGGGGGTCGCCGCGCCATGCGTCAGACCACCAGGCACGAGAACGCCGGCTCGCTGTCACGTGCGCCGATGACTCAATGCACGTGGGCGAGAGAGGCGCCGCGCGTGTTCACACCGTTGAGATGTTCGCGTCGGGCAGACGGCGGGCTGGCCTTGACCAGATTGCCTTTTTCAGAGGCACGGTCGTTTGACGAGGACTTGCTGGCATAACAGCGTTTACTTGGGATTTGTATAACGCTGGTTTGCTTTCAAGTGCATTCTATACGTGCGAAGGACGAGCTACGGTCAAGCGACGTGAAAAAAAAAATGGCAGCATATCCACGGAGTGAATGATGGAGAGTGGGGCGAAGCATCCGTATGTGTGACCGTCCGTGCGTTTATTCGCCCGTCCGTGCGTGCGTCTGTTCGTGCGTCCGCACGTCCATCTGTGCGCCCGTCCCTGCGTTCGTCCATGCATCCGCCCCTGCGTCGTCCACGCGTCCATCCGTCGGTGCAGCCATCCGTGAGTCCGTCCATGCATCTCTCTGTGTGTCCGTTCATCCATCTATTCAACACTGCAAGTACCACCATCTCGCATCTTTTCATCATATATTCCGCATATGCACCGCCATCCAGCGCAGATTTCAAGGACTAAACGAGAATGGAATTCAAGGACTAAACGAGAGGTGGCACACGCACACTTTCTTACGGCTTGCGCTTCGGGTCTACTTCCCACCTTTAACCACCTCGAGTTCATGGTATATACTAGTTCACTGTATTCATGGCACTGCGGCCAAACGCTCGCTAAACCTTTTTTAAAACCAAGGAGGTTATGCCCAGCGAGTATAACGTAGCAACCCTTTCTTGTCAGATAGTGCTCAATGTACATGCCAATGGCTGCTAAGGGGGAATGAGAGACAGGAGAATTCGGCTCTTAGTTAACGCGCACGCTGCGAACTTTTTATTGTTCAACAACGCACAGAAGAAATCTCTCACAGCACCACCTTGGAGGTCAAAATGTAGGACTGATTACGCACTACTACTACGACTACCAGGGACGAACGGGTGCCGTTATAAGGAGCTTCGCCCCTAAAAAAAGAGTGACCGAAAGAAACGCAGGGTCACCTAAGTGCTTCCCGAACTGCGAGCGAGGCGAGGCGTACTCAGTGCGCCCTGCTCGAGCGCGGGCGGCCTAAAAAGACGCTAAAGAGCAAAACTATTTCTCGCGTATTAGTAATCTACAGTTTCACAATCCCTAAAACCGCGACACGGCGCTTACTAAGTGAAAAAAAAAAAAAAAAAAACGCGCGAAAGGAAATGTGGGTGGCTCGGCCACCTTACAGCACCAAACAGCACCAAACACCGTGACGTAATAAACATTGAAGGCGTCTACTGGGTCCTACATAGCCTCCAATCGATAAAAAAAAAGAAGTACATTGCAATGTGGGGGTGTTATACACTCGGCGCACAATGCTTCAGAAAATTTTAATTAGCCAATTCCACAAAAAAATACCGGCAATACATTTTGATATTTCTTACGTCACGTGTGGAGACTTCGATCCTTCTTTTCTGCGCTAATAACGAACTCACGATAGTGAAAAATATGACATTAGCGTTCTCGGAGTGCAGTTTGTCGAACGAAGTTATCGTTCCTCTTTGGTGTGTCCCTTTGAAACTCGGCCCGAAAGTCATACGTGCGGGTGATGCCAGCTGGTGTTGGATGGGGACGAAAGACCACCACCACCCACCTTGGGTGTCAAACGCGGGGTGGCTGTGCCGCCTGACTATTCACAGGGTGGGCAATGACGCGAGAGATGTCATGGGATGGAGCGTGGACGCGTTGCTCGGGACGGGGAGTGCTTCGGGCAAGTGAGCAGCCCTGGCGGCCTCCGTGGAGGGGGTGGAGAGATGAATTTGGGTTTTTGAAACCACTCGAAAACGATTTGTCTTCCGGACTCGCTCGCGGTTGGTGCTGTTATTTTTAGACGGGGAAAAAAGCTCGGCGTCACTCCGCAACTTCTCATCGCTTCAAAGTCTCCACCCCGCTTGCTCGCGTACGTGCCCTACCGGTCCCTCACTTTTCTCTCATTTTTAGGTTTCATTTCCCGCTCCCACTCTGGGCTCGCTGCTCTCCCCAATGTTGCGTTCGTTTCGGCCATCGCGTTGCCACACTGTACGGCTCTCTGAAGAGTTTGAAGTCACTCAAGCCTAGCCATGCGTTACTTGTATACGTGGACGGATGAGGGGGCCCGTGGCAGTCACGTTAAGAGGATCTGCCTCAGCGCCTCACTGTCTTCTTGTGTGAACATGAGCCGGCTGTCCGACGAGCGGACAGATTTTTAGGGGGACGGTTTGCGTGTGCTGTAATACTGAAAGGGGGTGCGCTGTAGAGTACCGAAAACGCACGTTCTACGTAGACTCTAAAATGCGGGACGCCGCTTTCGTTTACTGAATGATTTGGATAGCGCTGATCGGCATGGCTGAAGTTGTTCGCAACCTGTGAGCGAAGGCAGTGGAAAAGCTACGTTCAGCAGATTGGCAGTGTACTCGTATGAAGGTTCCTGCTAATCACGTTGCTCTAGAAACTTCTACAGAACTTCGGAAGGTTGTGTTTGCCCCCAGTTTCACGCGTGATTGTGCATAAATTACCGAAGGAAATTTGGGCCTCGCCCCGCCGCGGTGGTCTAGTGGCTAAGGTACTCGGCTGCTGACCCGCAGGTCGCGGGATCGAATCCCGGCTGCGGCGGCTGCATTTCCGATGGAGGCGGAGATGCTGTAGGCCCGTGTGCTCAGATTTGGGTGCACGTTAAAGAACCCCAGGTGGTCGAAATTTCCGGAGCCCTCCACTACGGCGTCTCTCATAAGCATATGGTGGTTTTGGGACGTTAAACTTCACATACCAACCAACCAATTTGGGCCTTTCTCGGACGTAGTGAAACACCCTTAACTCAATTTTCCTCGGTTTGCTCTGTGAACAACAACAACAAAAAAAGCTTGTTTTTCAAATTGCATTTTGCATTTGTCACTTATTTTGCGCTGTGCTCTTTCGCTAAGCCAACTGTTGGTTTTGACCACCAATAGTTCTGTGTGCAGAAGTTAAAGTAAAACGGCGTATTGCCTAATTGCCAGAGGTTACCTATGAACCAAGTTTCCAGAACGGCATTCCGCTTAAGCACGAACACCAAATCAGTTACGTGTAAACGTATAAAGAAACATTCGAGTAAGAGCTCCCGCGATGAGGGGGGGCCTCCCCCGCGTCTCATCGTGCCGTTGATATCTGTATAGCATATCGACGAAAGCGAATGTTGTGGCTTTTGACACATTGTTGTGGGGGCCCTGCACGCGTTGACGTCGTCTTCGTCATCGCGTGGAGGCTGCTCCGTCGTCGTCAAGGTCTCTCCGAGACTGGTTTCGCATCTCCTCCTCGTGCTCCTCCTCTCGTCTTCGTATCTTCGCAGTGCTCTTTTAAATCCGCCGGCGCCCTCTAATACAGCTGGCCCGGACCATCATTGTGTGTCTTGTCTGGCGGTCAGCGACGGAGGTATGCTCCGAACCGAAGAACCCCCGGCTCGTCTCTCTCTCTCTCTCTCTCTCTCTCTCTTTCTAGAGTGAAGGAAGGGGAGTAATGCCGATTGGCACGAGGAGGTAGCCGCACCAGTTATAAAAAAGGGAGCCCGCCTTTCGTCCCCCTTTCTCATTCTTTCTTCTCTGTCGCACGCACGCACCGCTCAATCTGTTTGTTTTGTTCCGCTTCACGCATCGACTGCCTCTGTCTCTTTCTATCGCCGGACGGCATGGCCGGCGTGATTTCTTTCTTTCTTTTTTTTTCGCCGCGAAGACAGAGACGCTGCGCGGCGGCGACATGACTGACACCGAGTGTCTTAATGATACGCCGCCACCGCTTGCTGGCGCTGCCGTGTCCAGCCGCCCATGCAGGGGGAAGCCAGCGCGGCAGGCGTACCCTGTGCGTATGTGCGTTTTGCCCGGACAGGAAGCAGCTGTGCGCATGCGTCGTTTACAGTGGGCGGTGTGAGGGGGGGGGGGGGGGGTTGCTTATACCCGATGACGGACAGTAGCGACAGTCCTGTCTCGAGGTCGCCATTGCGTCCGAGCCGCTCGCTGAAGAGGCTGTGCCGTCGTCCCCTGGTCGCAGTGTGGCGCGTTTGTAAAAGCTGTTGTCGCAAAGGGCCACGTGACGTTATTTATTTGCTGCCGACGTTGCCAGGTGCTGGGTTTTTTCGAGGCAGATGCCTGCAGCGTACGTCGAAAACAAGTGTTTCGTGCTTGGTGCGCATTTCGCACAAGCTTGCTGATGTAGTTAGTGTCTGGTGGCGATTTTTTATTTTTTTTTGCAGCCAGAGAGATGTATCGGATAAACTTGATTGCTTCAGACGCCAGAGAATCCGAACACTGGATACTTACTTTTAGTGAATAAAATTTTAAAAAAAAGTGAATGAGCCTAATTTTTTAGACCAACTCGGTGATCTTCGCAGGAGGGCGGCCATCTTGTTTAATATACGCCGGCTGAGTTTTCCGTTTTTATTAACGAGCATTATACGTCACCCTCTCTCTCTCTCTCTAACCCTGTTTACGAACTGTAGCTGGCCTTTACGACATAGAATTGTCAGCAAAACCTCCCTATGGTTTTTCGGTGGTGTTTGGACGGGTGCTGTCTATGAGTATAGTAAAAGGGGATAAGACTGATGAAGTAATGTTTCATAGATAAAAACTGATTATGGGAGTTGCGTTTACAAGGAGCTTGATTAGTTTTATCCTTTCTTTGCTTTGGGATATGTTGTTCCTCTTGGACGAGGCTTTCACTGGCAGTGATATTATTCAGCATTATTGCATACTTTCGATTTTCACATACATTTTCCGTTTGCGTAAAGGCTGCGGCCATTCACTATACGTTCTGACCGCCTTCTTCTTATGTGCCTCGTATACATTACTTCATCTCTTTCGACATCGTTTCCCTGCCCGTAAAAGTCAGCAGACCCGGAACATCAATGGGCGACGATCAAGCGCTTAGCGAGACTTCCCGGTGCGTGAAAAAGAAACCAGAGAGAGAGAGAGAGGAATCGTGACCTCGTGCGACGTAATACGTCGGCTAACGGTTGCATTCAACCGCGCAAAACTGTCTCCGTTTCGCTCGTTTATTTTTTATTTCGCGTTTTTTTTTCCTTTATATCTCCGTAATCTACTCCTGCGTAGCTCGCCAAGGCGCAAACGATTCGTGCCGGCTAACGGTGCGAGCACGTAAAGTGAATGTTCTCCCTTCCGCGCGCAGGACGGACGACGTCGGGTTGTGCCACGTCGGCTATCGACTTCTGTGGCGTAGCCGTTGTCGACGGCGTCATCGGCGCCCGCGCTAGAGCGGTCACGAGTTATTCCCATCTCCTTGGCGGTCTCCTTTTGTCGTTGTCCTGGCCTCCGCCTCCTTCCCTTCCGTTCGCGCGGGTCAAGAATTCGCCGCCGTTCTTTCCGGTTCGCTTCTTTTCTCGGCGCGGGAGGCACCAGCCTGCAATCTGCTCGCGGGGCCTTCGCGTCGTCTGCTACGCCTCCCTCCACCCCCCTGTTCATCCAGACGTACCAGACGTGACGCCCATTTCGCCAGGCTGCAGGTACTGTGCCGCCAGCAGTTACATCCCACCTGCGTTCTCTCCCTTTTTTCGGCATTCTGCTGCTTCTTCGATGTTCTCCTGCACATTTTCCGATGCGTTTGTGACTTTTTTGTACTCGTTTCCAGCGAGCGAAGAGAGAAGGGAACAGTCGGAAACGGTGTTTCCCCGTGCCACTTTCCCCTTGCCCGCGAAGCTCGCCCAGCCTTCTGCCGTCGCCTCCTCCACTACGTACGAAAGCAGATTTCGGCGTCTTCGTCACCGTCGGACGGTGTTGTGCAAACGCGCGTTCGGCGAACTGGAACGGGTGCGACACCGGATGGATCCGATGTGCCTTCTCTGTCTGCCGAAGTGAAGCGATAGTTTCGTTCTGCATGCCACAGTGCACTCCTCTGTACGATGCCCCCCCTCCCTCGGACGAAACTTATTCTTTTGCTCTTCACTCGCTTCTGAGGGGTCGTTCTTGGCGGCCCCGTCATTTCTGTGTTCTCCAAAGAAGGAAATTCCCCGCCGCAGCCGTACTGTTCCTGAGAGCCACGTGTCCTCTCGCATGTAGAGTTGTTACCGTCTTCGGTGGACCGTGGCAGGCGCATGTCTTTACTACAAGTTCAGAAAGGCGATATTTCAGACCTCGAAGTCGACAGATATCAGTGACCGAGTCGCGCTCTGTGCTTCCGGATGGAACGGCACCGTCGATGTCCAAGCCTCGTTTATTTCTTTATTTTCATCGTCTAACCACCTGCATTGAGTAACAAGGACATGTGTATAATTGACCTCGCGGTCTTCCCGCCCCTCTCGCATTTCCGGCCAATACGTCTTTCTGCTGAGGGCATCTTTTGTTTGTTAGTCCTTTGAAGTTATACTTCCGTGCATATCGGTAGCTGTTGCGTCTCTCTATTGTGCCTAGTTCTCCTGTATTTGTTGCGATGAGCACTTGTCATTGAGGCACAATGCTTGGTGTGTATATATATGTGTGTTATTTCGTTCTGCAATACCGGTGCCATGTACGAATTGAATCTGTACTTATGCAACAACAGACGTGCTGTTATCTGGATATGTAGCTGTTCGTGTCGCAGCCGGAAAGTGGGGTGACAAAAAAAAAATGCAGCTTTACCATGGTAAAGTCGTCGCATGTGACACCCCCGAGATCAGTGTCATTTCGAAACGCTCTGGTTGGTGCTGTCGCCTCTATGAAGATTACTAGGCATTGCGACAATTCCTCCCTGCGTGTCATTTTCCGGTCGACCTAGAGAGTGGCCTTCGCCTTGGCCGAAATCTTCGGTCTGTAGCGTTCTGATCGATGTCGCTCTTGCGTGAGTGATAAGAGCGTCTATATTTGATCGGCGTTTGGCTGGTTGCGTCGTGTCTGCCGAATCCGTGGTCTTGTAGGCGCGTAATAGTTGCCGACTGTCAACGTTGCGTTACACACAGCGGCTTGTATTTCAATAAATGCACTGTCAGGAAGTATGGACACATAAACGAATAATGTAATTATCAGCGATTGCAGAAGTACATCAAGTATTCAGACTTCGTTGCCTGAATATTGCAACACTTTCATATAGTATCGCCTTCATTTCGAGGCTGAATTCATGTATGGATTGATGTGTGGGGTTTAACGTCCCAGAGGCTGGATGCAGTTGAGCCCTGAAAACGCAAGTACCGAATCTGAACCAGTCCACGTTGGAGCGCTTGCGTTCAGAAGTGCCGCGTCTTAGCGATATACCTGGGAGGCGGCCCTGCTCGGTTGCCAGGACCTTGCGGTCCAACGAGCCATGGTCCAGCGTGCCAGGACAGCGGCCACGACCAATGGGGTCCGTGACTAGGGACTCCGCCTAGTACTGCAGGGAGGCTGACCCACTAGAGGCAGGTCTCCGTGGCAACATCTGTTTTTGTAATGAACGTTTACTACTAACTAACTAGCGATATAGGGTTCCCAGTCTCACGCCTGGATCTGCACTGAACTGGAAGCACATCTGTAGGGCTGTGGACGGAGCTTCGGGTAGCAGTCTACAGCTATAGGGATGAGTCGTGGGGACTGTAGTTACGTATACACCCACGTGCACATTATCCAGAATGACGAAGTGAACGGCGTCGAGTGTTACCGTTCTGTCTGCAGTACTTTCGTTATTATTCTCATATATGTCTTGACATAATCAATATGTCATTTGGATGTCTGTGCGTTATTCCTTTAATGCAGGCGCCATCTATCACGACCTTTGCGTGCTAACTACGTGAACTAACGAAGTGCCTCGGAACAGCAACAGCGAAAATTGCTCGCACGAGTTTGGCTTGTGTCCCCGTTCTTTGTTCTTTGATATAAACGCCGGCGGAGGGCGCCTTATTTTTGCTCGCTCGCCGCCGCCGTCCCGCGTGCTCATTACGCGCGCTTTATTCGCGGCCGCCGGGCATCCCTGGCGCTTTTGTTCGTTCCGAAGTGTTTCGCATTCGAGAGACCAGAGCCGTTCCCGTTACTGCTGCTCTTTCGTTATCATTTTGTTTGTTTGTTTTATGCCTTATAATATGACGACCCTGCGCGGGAAGATTGTGTGCACATCGCGGAAGCGTGTGTGCATGTGTGTACGCGCGTTTGTCTTAGTTATATGTACACCCCCGGTATGTTTGTGCGCCAGGGCGCGAGCACGTGGATGGGCCCTTCCTTGCCGCATATGCATGGCACGGCGAGCTACTCGGTGCGCGTGAATTAATTACTGCTCACGAGTTTAATAAATAACGATAGCCGTAATGGTCTTTCGGTTGGGTGTGAACACGCGAAAAAACCAGGCGAGCACACACACCCACACCCCTTTTCCCTCTCTCGCATCCTTCTCCCTCCCCCGCATGTTGAAGCGGTGGTTGGGGCACAAGTTAGTTGGGGGTGGGGGGGGGGGCACACCTTTTGTGCCCCCACGTCACGTGCTTGGGCTCCTTTGCATTCTGTTTCGTTTGTTTCTTCTTGCGCCTGGTGTAGTTGCCGTAGTGCTCCGAAACTTATTTGGCTGCGTATAAAGTGCGCATATAGGAACAGCGCTATGTGAATGAATACGGTACGCCTATGTACGGTGGCACACCATGCATCATTCTATACGCACGAATGGTGGCCTGCGTGCGCGGTGCTCTTGTTTTGTGTCGCCTCGCTGCTTCTACCGGGGCGTGTCCCGGTTGTGGTTCGCGTACGCGAGCGAAATCTCTTGTCGCCGCCGAATAACCGGGGTGCGACAGACAGGTGTTTGGGACTACATCGGAATGTAAGGTGTTGTGCCAAAGTTTTTTTATTATTGATGTTCTTATTGTCATAAAGCTGCCTGTTGTTGGAGGGGAACGTAGAAATCATCAAATTTCAAAATCTTGTTTTTTTCTTTTGTAGTGCTTGCCACCGGCCATTAATGACTTGTGTGCTACAAGCGATGAAAGTAAGTGCCTACACTCGGCAGAGGTGTAGCCAGGGGGTGCCACACCAGCTCCGTGCATCCACTCCCCCCCCCCCCCCCCCCCACACACACACACACACCTCCCTACCGTATTTTTTTTTCTCGGTACCACAGAGAGGCACGGAAAAAAAAAACTGCTTACGCCCTTGCACAGAGCCGCCCTCCCACCATTGCACACCGATGATTACTGGGTAGTTTCATACAGTAAGAGACAGTTTCATGGATGTCGTGCCAGAAACATCAGAACGCGCAGACACGAACAGATTCTTTAGATCAGGCAAATCCACCGTCTAACGCTACATGTACGTGTGATGAAAATTGTTGGAAGAGCGAGTGTTGCTCTTCCAATAATAAAGGGAAGGGAAAGAAGGAAGGAATGAAAAACTTTATTGGGGGAGTGAGTTTAGTTGCTTTACCGATCCCAGGCCTCCGCATGGTCCTCACATAGCGCGAATGTGCTCAGACCACGCAGGGCCAAGGCACTGGCACCCCGGTTCGCGCCGCTAAACTGTTCGTCCAGATCCGGTGACGCGAGGAGGCATTCGGCCCTCATTCAACCTTGAAACGAGGTGCACGCCGCTTGGCGTCGTCCGTCCGTCCGCCGGCGGCGTTGGCAAACAGGGAAAGAGTGTTTGGGGGGGAGGTGAGGAGAAACAAAACAGGTCAGACTGCGCCGCCACGTGGGAGAGGGCGGTATAATAAACGAGGAATACCACAGGAAGGAAGTTCGCTGACCGCGCCGCGAGCTTCGCCACGCACCGGCCAGCAGCTTGCTGCTTGTTGCTGCTGCTGGTGCATGCGGCGGCTTTTATGCGTGCGTGTGCATACACGCATGGGGGCTGGGGGTCCGCGCCGGACGGTGGCCTGCAGGTTTGTTCGTCGTTCCTTATGCTGATGCTTCCTCTTGATGTGCGCCGATGAAAGATAACAGCGTTGATGAAAGGGTGGAGAAGAAAAAAAAGAGACGAACACGAAGAAAAATGTGGAGACCTGGGGAAAGTCTCGCAATGGGATCAACGTGCTTGCAGGGCTGAAGGGAAGCCGTGTTAATAAGTGGTCGCGTCATTCTGTCGCTCTCTACACACCGGGACGGGCTCAATTCGAGACATTGTCTGTAAGTCTTAAAAAAAAAAGAATCACTGACTTCCTCTGCGTTGCTGACCACCGACCGTATGTGCGTGCCTGCATAATAACGCGAAGCGACTCATTCATTGTTTGGTTATTTGATAAACAATTGCGTACAAAACTATATTGAATGGTGCTTGGACACGGAAGCTTGATCTGTTCCTTGCCTACGGAGTGATCACGGTCCTTCTAGCGCAGCGCTATGCGAAAGTGGGTGTAACGGTGATAATATAAACCCGAAACGCGGCGTGATTTTTGTCGTCGTTTGTCCTCGAACATTTTAGGCCTCTTTTTCACAGATATCGGAAGTGGTCTTGTAGTTGATATGTGGGGTTTAGCGTCCCAAAACGTGGTCTTGTAGGAACGAAATATACTGCTGACTCAAGACAGGTACCACTGCGTGCTGATGCATACGTGTACGGCGGTTTTACGGAACGCTCGCGCAACGCTTAACACGTGACTTGCATATGTTATAGCTTGACGACATTACGCGCACTCACTGTTTTCAGTGTCAACATTTGAGGTGGGAAACATTGATTGATATGTGGGGTTTAACGTCCCAAAACCACCATATGATTATGAGAGACGCCGTAGTGGAGGGCTCCGGAAATTTAGACCACCTGGGGTTCTTTAACGTGCGCCCAAATCTGAGCACACGGGCCTACAACATTTCCGCCTCCATCGGAAATGCAGCCGCCGCAGCCGGGATTTGAACCCGCGACCTGCGGGTCAGCAGCCGAGTACCTTAGCCACTAGACCACCGCGGCGGGGCAAGAGGTGTGAAACAGTTAATGCAGGAAGTTGGGGAGGGACTGTTATCGTAACAGTGGAGGGCTCTGAAAGAGAGAGAGAAAGGGAGAGAGAGAAAAGAAAAAAAGTATCAGAAAGGTAGGGAGGTTAACTAGACTAAGTCCAGTTTGCTACCCTACTTTGGCGAGATTGGAATGAGAGAGAAAAAGAGAGAGGGAGGAGATACATTGCACATAACACACACACCGCCCACACACACAATTCAGGTTTCTCAGGCGGTGGCACAGTGACATTGCCCTCAAGAATTGTAGAAGGGCCCGTGTGGCTTTCTGGGCTGAAGTACGTGAAGGCCACGCTGCCAAGATCTCCTCCAGAGTAAAAGGTCGATCATCCAGCCTCCTAAATTGAGGAAGGGAATCGCCGCTTATATACTGTCCTGCGTTGCTACATCCGTGCGTCGTCGTCTGGCTGCCCGCTTTGCGCACAAGGACGCAAAATTATTCGCTTGGCCATTCCTGAAGATGGAAAAAAAAACGAAGCATAAAAATTTAACAAGAACAATGCTCGTGCGCGTAAAATCAGGCCTCGTTCCTCTGGGAATCGAGTCGACGACCGACCCGCCTCCGTTGTGTCCCGTTGATTGAGAAACACCTCTTGCTTCTTTGAGAACACCACCTCTGGCTTATTTATAATCAACGAGCATCCGCTCCGGGATAGCTCATAGAGCGTGTATTATTAACATTAGCTGTGTCTCGCGTTTCAGCGGACGCACGGCCGTGTTTGTTGTGCTGGGATGTGTGTGCGCGAAGGTTGATGGAGCGCAGGTGTGTGGATACCGGAAAGGTGTGGAACGTTTACAAAAGAAAGCAAGAACTCGGCAATGCGGAGAGGAGGACGCCGACGTAATATTCCCTCCTCCGCTGAGTTGTTTGCGATCTGTGCCGTGGCGATCTAAATTTGTGGGCGTGCTTGCGGGTCTCTCGTTGACAGCGGCTCATATACTGTATACCCTCTTCGAGCGGATTTGTGCGGCGGCATGTTGAACGGCCGGCTGCGGGCTGATCGTTGACCCTCGCCTGGTCGACAATGCAGATGGCTTGTCTTGGCTACCCGGCCCACGCTGGGGCGTTGGCTAGCAAGGTTAATAGATCGTTAACCCGTTTTCTCCTCGCCACTATCGCCCCTGTACGGCCATTGCGCGTGATATGATATATCTTGCCGTTGACAGTAATTTCGTCCATGTTTGACAAGCAAGTTGCGCCCTTTTCTATGTTTCGCGTAGTGTAGCTGCAAGTCAGTGAACGTATTAAAGCGTTCTGGTAGTGAATATGTTCACATAACTTTCTTTGTTATTTTTTCGTGGATCGCTGCTCTCAGTTATGCAGTCGTGTTGTTTCTCGGCGGCGTGTGTGTCGTATTCCTGCGCAGTGGGCCATCGTTTATTGCTGCTACGAGTCACTTCTTAGAAAATGCGCGAGTGTTACATTGAGGTGATGGCCATCGCTTTTATTGTAGGAATCACTACCTATTCTCGAATTCTAATAATTTGAGGCTTACAGTGATTGGTAACGTATGCCGCATTGTGTTGCTTTCTTCTTAATGTGCGATTCTTCGTCTCGTTCAGGCGATGCACCCTACTCTCGTCGATTTATAGCCAGCTCCGCAGTCATGGCTTCTTTGGAAGAAAACGTCAATGTTGCCAACATTAGTCTGAATAGAAAGTATTTTGAGAACTGCAGGAGCTTGTTAGAAGCATGGTATTATTTGTGAAATATCTTTGGTAAGAAAGGAGCCAAAGAGCCGTTGGCGCTGCGGCACTTGTGTAAAGGCTTTAGCATAGAGTTCCGGTATATGACTCCTAAAAGGTTCATGTACAGTAACTAGAGTAAGCATGTAGTATATATTCTATTGTATATGGCTCATAAAGGAGCTCGTCCTTGGCAGATCAGCTCTGGGCTGTCCACCAAGCCCGCGAGGCGGCTGAGGAGCTGGGCATCTCAGTCCCCACGTGGGAGCTGCCCGCAACACAGTGATCTGTGTTTTGGAGGACCAAATAAAAGCTTATCCAATCCAATCCAATCCAATAAAGGAGCCTGTCATATGCGATAGTATCTATTCAAGCATCCATACCTTCTGGCGCTACCGCGATGCAAGAGGACATACATGCTCGCACATGCAACCGACAACCGTGATGCACTGTCGTCCTGTTAGACTGCTTTCCTCCTCTTGTTCTGTTGAATCTTGGGTGGGGAACCCCCGCTGAGAAAACGGCGTCCTCTGAAGGACTGCAATGGACGTTCGGGCCGCGGGGGGGGGGGGGGGGGGCGGTGCAGCACCGGACGTTCCGGGGCGAAGATATGCTAAGCTCTTGTGTCCACCGAAGAAGCCAACGCCGCTTGAAGGCGCTGGCGCGTACTTCTCCTGCAGTCGCTGCGCGCTGCAGCAAGGTCCAGAAAAAGCAGTAGGAAGTCTCAACGAATGTCAGCGCCGATCTTAAGAAGGTTAGAGGGGTGGGGAGCGTAGCACCGGAAAAGGCGATGAAAACAATAAAGTTATACGTTCTGTGGTGAGTTGGCATAACACTCGCTCATTCGTCGCTCTCTTTTTTTTCTCTCTCTTTTTGTTGCCGAACCCTCGAGTACATACAGGCTCCCTCACCAATATGGCGGTCGTGCACGTGCCCACTCATTGTTGCGGGCATTATTCGCGGCCGTTATTATTGGCCCCTGTTTTTATAGCAGTCTATAAAGTAATCCCGTCCCTTCCCCGCCCTTCTGTATGCGCGGTCCTTCTTGCCCGTTTTTGAGAACTTCCCTGTTGCTCCCCCCCCCCCCCCCCCTTTTCAGCTATACCACGCGGCTTGCTCACGTTCTGCGCAGGCAGTTTTATTTCTTCCTAGGCGCCCCAATGCTCGCCCTTGCGCCAATGTTCCCGAACGTATCCCCCTTTTCTCTTTTACGAGGGGACATTCCTAAGACCATGGCTTTGTGACGACCTTGAAGGCGTTCACGTATGCATGGGCGTTAGCTTATGCAGGACCCCTCCTGTGCACGGCGGCCGTTCTCCTTGTGGCGCTTTTCATCGCTTGCGGTCAAAGGACCACCTCCTTGTATGATGGCCGCAGCTTCCTGTTTGCATTCTGCTACGAACTGCCATGGACTGCGTTCCTTCTAGGCGCCGAATCAAGTTTATCTCGATAGCTGTGGGAGATTCAACGACTGCAGCGAGTTCAATGGGCTATGGCTGGTGTGGTACGGTATAGTAAAACTTTATTGGGTTCTGAGGCTCAGATAAGGGGTGATGTGGGCCGCTCTCACACGGGACCAGGTCTGCCATGCCTAACTGCCACGTCGTGGGCCCTCTGGACGGGAACGAGTTGATCTTGAATTGAATCGCCGTATAATCGTTAACTGTTTTTTATGCATCTTCGTAGCGACGTCTTGACTGGAGTTTCAATGTACGTTTTTCGACTGCCGAACGACTAGCAGTAGTAGTTTGCAAGCGTCATTACTTCCGAGGAATGCTGGATTGGTGACACGAAGGGCGCGGAAAATCTGCACTTAGCTGAGACGAAATATTATAGGCCTGTGTACTTAAATTAAGATGCACGTTAAAGGGTCAATGTGGTTAGCTCGTTCCTCATAATCGTGTGTAGGGGTTTTGTCTCGTAAAACCCTAAGAATTTAAAAAAAAAAAGAAATTATTCCGAGCTTTTTTTTTTGTAAAGTCGGCGCAGAGTGATGTTTGTGATTGATGTTAACCATTGCGAGGTAGTTGCTGAAACTTTTTATGCGTGGTGCTCCCTCGTCTTAGATTTCTACTCTTTGCGACTTGTCGAGCGACCAGCGATGTCTGGTAGTATCCATGGCGTCTGTGTCATGTAGAGTATTCCACTCCGTGTCCGCCAGTAATCTTAATGTTACGTAACCGACGATGACCTACCAAGAGTTTGAGGACATGCATATACATTCTACAATTTATATGCTGTTCATACGTTCAGTACCCTACGACGAGACGCCATTATTCGATGTTTCGCCTTTGACCGACATAAACGCTGCCTTTGTCCGGCGCGTGTGTTTAACTTCCATTTCCTTGGCTTTAACCACGCGTGTGGTTCTCGAAAATTTCTAATCAAGTGCACTCACGATCAACAGAGCTCGCTGAATATGGCGGGCCCAGTGCGGCTAAATGTTGCACGTATCAATGAATACACGCACATATATATACACGCACGCGCGCGCTGAAACGACTCTCTGTAGTGCCTATAACGGGGATTTCTTACGTCTTAACAAAGGCCTATTTTTCAGCGCTGCCTCGCGCGCAACTTATCGAATGAGAAGCCACGCATGCATAAATCATCCCTTCGTCGAGTTAATTAAGTTTTCGCCTCGGCCTTTCGCCGGAGGACGCGGCCGACTCCGAGAACGAAAGAAAAAAAAAAGCGCGTACACACGCGTCAAAAGTCGAGCACGGCGTGCCGTGGATGGAAACGTGACAACGCCCCCCAGACACAGGCGTTTTGTGTTTCCTTGAGAGTGGGTTCTTGTGTGCCGCAGACTTCTCGGTCCGTTAGTTGTCGCGCACACACCCAAAATAAGGGTGGAGGCGCGATGCCCTCGACATGTGCGCTGTGCTGCTGCGCGAGATGATTGTGATTAGTGGAACGTCGAGCATTCGGTGCTCGTTGTTTATGCCATGTTTTCTTCCGCGTCATACCCCGTTGCCCCCTGATATAGACGAGGGTGGTTTTGTATCTAAATTGCGTATCTGGGGCCTGTTCCCCGTGCGTGCACGCACGTTGCCATAACCAGGCCACACGCCGCTCCGATCGGCCTTGATTGCGAGTCGATAGCGGCTCCGCGAACTTCTTTCGGGCTTCACCCCCCCTGCTGGCGTCCTTGAGTGGCACTCGTTGTCGATTTGACAAGCGAGGGAGCGCCGCTCTCTCGTGCCGCGTCCTGCAGGTCTCGGTGCAGTGTGTATTTTCGATTCGCCGCCGACGTTGACCGCGTTTGTGGAGGGGTCCTTGTTGCGTCATCTGGCGCCTTTGCAGAAGGTACAGCTAAATTCTATCCGTTCTCGCCGAATCCACTAGTGCTGCGTCGTGTTGTTGATAGGCGGCGCTTAGTAGGTGGCGCTTTGTCGGGAGCCCCCTAGCTAGTTTTAGGGGCGAAGCTCCTTACGATCTAGGGCAGTCCATCTCTACGGCATAGTCAACACAGCATATTCGCACAGATAGACAGATGGACGGACGGATGGGCGGATGGACGGATGGATGTTCGCTTCTCCCACTCATCATCATTCACTACGTGGATATGCTGTTTTCTACTCCCTCGTCCCCCCCCCCCTCTTAATTCTCCTCCTGTAGCTTTGTTTTTTTTTATGCCAAGCCGCCATGCATGTTGAAACCCGTTATAATAGGAGCGGCACCACATCAGCATCATAATCATCATCATCATCATCATCATCATCATCATCTGGAGGCTGCGCCTTCGCGCGCCTTTTCCGCCCATATTCTTTCGCGAATTAGTCACAGTATCGTGAAAGCGAGAACTCCACGGGTCTCACGATTCAGGATATTTTCGACATTTGGCGAAACCTGGCGGTGGTTCGTGAGAACTCACGAGAGGTAAAAAAAAAGTAAAAGTTAGAAGTTCCTCCAACGACAAGTGACAGTCAAGTTATTGTATGTATTCTGTCGGCGTACCAAGAGCCCCCATGACCTTGACGTCAAGTGAAGCCATCAGTGATGCCACATCATGTGTCGCCGAAATTTGTAATTTCGTGACATGACGTTTCATCTTTTTTTTTATTGATATGATATATAAGGAGATGTTGGCACACAAGTATGGCGCCGGCTACTCCTTAGCCCTTGAGTGAATGCTTGTACTAATGTTGACCGCGAATGGTCAGTTTTCCACTTCTAGATGTTTTGTACGAAGGATGTATCGCTGCAGCAGCGACCATCCGAAGTGTTCCTCCGCGCTTAATGTTTTCTTCTTTTTTCATATCTTCCTCTTGCTGCCTTCGTTGTTTCCCTTCATTTCCCCCTGTCCCTGGTTTCTGGCGGCCGGTCGCAGTGGAGCTTTTTTTTTATTTCCGGAGTATGTTGGAAAAGCCGGAACTTGCTATGACCCCCGTCCCCCACCGCTGCGTCGCGTGTCGCAGTGGCAAATTTTTTTTTCCCCGCTCACTCGCCCTTGTTGTATAGCTTCTTTCCGCGTTTGAGAACAAAACGCCCTTTTGTACCGAGATGACAAGGACGTTAAGCGTACAGCCACTCGGAAAAACAAAAACAAAAAAAGACAAGAGAAGTTACCGCCCGGCACGGCGGATATAGTGACGCGCCGTGTTGTAAAGCCTATAGCCGCATCGTGGGACTGCTGGTCTCCACTATGCGGAACTGCTATAACCGGCTTTCCGCCGGATGTTGCTCCTCGGGAGACGTGCTCGAACGTGCGGAAGTATCAGCAGACTTCGCACATTTTCTTGTTTTATCACTATGATTATTTTTGCTCGTTTCTTGTTCCCTCCTTGAGTCCCGTTAGGTGGTGAGCTTTCGTGAGTTTTTTTTTTCCTTCTTTATTTTTTTTTCTGTGGAGTACACTCAGAGAGGACCTTGGGATCCGGTCCTCCATTCACTCTCTTTTTTTTTCGTCTTTTTCATAATTTTCAGGAGTTATACTTATTCCCCACAAGCGCAAATAAATAAATAAATAAAAAAATTTAAAAAAAGCTGCACGTATACAGTGCAGACAGGCCAACTTCCCGCAGCACCAGCGCATCTGTCTCGATCCGTCTCCCGCTGTGATCTGGCGAGTATATACGGTGCCCGGCGCGACGGTTGCCGCAACTCGCTGTGACTCGGTGCGAGCAGCTTATGCATGTATGCGGTATCATATATTGCGTATAGGCCGGTCTGCCTTACATTCCCCGCGCACCGCAAAGTTGGCCGGGTTTCCGCATATTTGTTTGGCCTTATCGGCGAACGCTAAGCCCACCAGGTGCCTGTTCGAAGCGGGTCGACCGAACGGGCTGAGGAGCAAGTTAACTACGTGCGATGTGTTCGCGAGTAGCTATAGCGAACTTGTAGGTTCTATAAGCCACCTTGAAGGATTCTCGTGTTCACGAATGCCAAACGTCGGCAGCCGCATACTCTAAAACACATGTACGCTAGCCTGTTTTGCAACTTCACGCGCGACGACGTCGTATATTTCTCTCATCCACGTTCTCGACCCTTTGCGACCGTAAATTTATTTATGCGAAGGTCGCAATAGGACGTGCAACTGGTTACCGCGTTTTCTGCCTGGTTGCTGCTGACTCAGTGGCATGCTTACCGGCGGGCCTGCCGAGATTTTTCAATACCGGAAACACTGGTATTTCTTCCTCCTACAGTTATCTCGTTTATTTTCTCTTAAATTGGCCGTTGAACGGCCCTGGAGGTTGTCATTTTCTTCTTTGTTTTTTTTTTTTTGGTAAAAGTTTTCATTTCGTCTTTTACCTCCTCTATTTTCCGAATAGTTACAAGCTCAAGTTTTAGACTCATCGTTCTGGGTCACCATTAGTGTATCAAGTCACCAATGCATCGGTTTTTTGTTGTGTGCATTATCGAAATAACTACTTGCTTCTTTGCGCATTGTTGAAAGCTTGGACTGCGGGTGCCGCCTATGAAAACGTTGCATAGTCCGCTCATTGCATTCACTATGCGCTGCCAATATTCACAGTGATGCCCTTTTTGAAAGGATTGTTCTATGACCAATAGTCGCAGATTGACGGAGTATAGGGTGACGCTGTCGAGGGCGCATCTCTTCTTTTTCTTGTTTGTTATGACATATTTCGTATAAGAGACACTGCAGACGCTGATACGAATGTGTTCAGCGCTTCTGCGCCTTTACTTGTGCAGTTTGCGCGCGGTTTCAGTGGAGACATCAATGAAAGATTTGATTGAACTCGTACCTCTCGTTACGGCTGCTTATATGACGTGATGGTAGCTTCTTGTTGGTACAGTAGTACAGTGAAATACTGAGTGTTTATTTTAGGAAGCACTTTGCGAATTGCGAACCCCCCCGCTTAAATGGCGTTACGTTGAATATAACTGCGATGAACCAACTGGCCCAAATGAAGCTTTTGTTGCTGCGCGGGCGTCAAATGAACACTCTCCGCAGTTGTGATCGTGTGCGCGAAGACGCAGCTATAGAGACTGTCTACGTGCTCCTCGCAGCAGTATCACGGGGTCAGCAGCTGGCATTGCTAAGATACTGCGTGGGGCGCCGAAGGTTTAGCGAGTCTTATATGTGTTCGATACGTGCATGCCGTTGAACTCGGCAACCTCACGGACGGAGGGAGGTCGAGCGATCGCGAGGCATGCCCCAGTGTGATGTTGCTGGCATATATCAGGCACCACGTGTGTCTGTGTGTGTGGGGGGGGGGGGAGATGGGGTGAGATGGGGGCTCCTGTGGGCGTCATGCACCAGATTCGCGGCGTGGAATCTCGCTTTCCTTGCGTCGGGTCGGGAGATTCCACTGCCGCCGCCGCCACCTGGGCGATTCATGAACCTCCGTGGCGCCGTTGGCGGCGCGATCAGATTCCACGTATAGCGTTGTGCCTCGCATGCATTATATGCGTGACCCGAGCACGGTGCCGAAGGTATCGCATCACGTCTCTTGGGGGTCCTGTATGGCGGTGCGAGTCCTTTATCGGCGCTCGGCTTCCTCCTCGCGAGAGGGTTGTGGGCACGTTTCGCGTTCCTTTTACTTTTAAGCTCCATATGAGAAGAACTGAAATCGGGGACGACCAGCGAAACGTCCTGCGATAGTGACTTGTCATGCGTCCGCCTAATCGTTTCCTTCACTTCGATATAGTAGCCCAATGGCATTCACTACACTCGTGCAGCCGTAGCCTCATGAAACTTCGTCGTAATTTTTGTCTCTCCCTATTTCTACTGTTGCGAGAATCGGGTGGCGCGCTGCTGACTTTAGGTTTTAAAAAGTCGATTCGGCATTGTTTTACGGGTTCTTGAAAACGCAAGTGGTGTCTGTAACTCTTGAAATGAAACTATTCTCCTTGGAAAGAAGAGGATGGAGTGGTCGCTGGAGTCAACATCTCATCATGCGGTTTGGTCTATTTCAAGGAAGTAGTGGCCTTGAAGAAGGCAATGCCACTTGTCAAACGTCGGCTACAGCTGCTCAAGGATTTGTCATGTCTTCAAGCCCCCACGTTTTTTTGAACTCCTGTTTCGTTTCGATGTACGTAACCCTGTAATATCATATTGGGTGGTTGTTGGACTCGAGCGTTAACTCTCGGACTCACTGAGACGAACAAATTAAAGAAAAGATGAACGTGATCTTGTTTTTTTTTATTTCATTTCTTTAACGATGCGACCCAACACGCCACGCCTGCATTTCTTTAGATATGGTTTCTGTCTTTCCTGGTAACTCCCAGAGCAAGCTCTTGCGTGCAACGTGCGAATATTCTTCTGTGCGCCAGAAAAGAAAGATATACGGCAAACAGCATAAAATGCCGGTCCCGCTTTGCATACACTCAATCCTGATTCATGCGTTCATTCTCCGGCTTTTGTCCAATTCCAAAACTTTGTTCGATGCCTGTCCTCTTCGACGTGTTCGGACGCCGTCGCTGCTACGCACAGTCTTGTCTCGACGAGCGGCTTCCGTGACTTCGGGCCACGTGTATAGCCTCCTGACCATGTCGAGTGGACACAAAACTGTGAGATATCGAGCGAAACCCTGGCGCCTCGGAGAGGGTCAGACACTCGGGGTGGCATGGCTTGCAGCCCGCGGCGTCGGTCGCCGACCACGCATGTTCGTCGTGTCTCTTTCTCCTCGCTTCGCGATCGCTTTTAGCCGTCATCATCGTCGTCGCGCCTTCTCAACGGCAAGGCCTCACGTCTTTAGAGCTGGTCGTCGGTGCCTCAAGCGGCCGGCCATTGCAACGGCCCAACCCGCGCCGCGGCGTCGACCGACAGGGTCGTCCACTCGTTCGTCATCGATCGTGCTGGCCCCGGGGCTCTTCTACCCCCTCCTTCTCGTTAACTCCAAGCATAACGCGTTGCGTGTGCAGGAGAAGGAGGGAACACCAATTCCCTTCCCTACTCTCCCTCGCCAGCCACCATCGGCCGTGGACGCTGCCGCGGTCGCCGCGTGGTGATGTGAATTTGCTGCTCATTTATAATTGTCGCTGCAGGATAGGTTCGTGTGTGCCAGTCCTAGCTGCGCCTTCTTGACTGTTATATATATATATATTTATTTGTTTACCCCGCTCGTCGTCGCCCAGTCGGATGCGACGCACCGACCGTGTATGTACTACGTGCAGCTGCCTCGTGAATGATGCGACCGCTTCCGGCTTTCGGGTCGGAAGTGCACTCGAGTTGGGACGACCCTTCCGATGCTCAGTGTGGCTCCGGCTGGTGGCCCTGTGTGTATGTTACTCGCTGCCTCAGAGATGCCTTGCGTGGGTATTATTAACGGCCTCTTCTCTGCACTGAATGACCAGCTTGAAGTGCTTTGCAGATTGGTTTATTCGATGCCGCAATTTGTTAGATGGCGGCTGCACTTTCATTCGTTTTTCGGCCTGTCTTGTCGATATATCAGGGGAGTGTAATTTTTTTTTCGGTGGGGATTCAGCCATTCATTTTGTATGTTCGTGCGTACGTTTTTATGTACGCGTTGATGTATACGCAAGCAAAACTGAAAAAGAATGTGGGGGGGGGGGGGGGTTGAACCCTGCCCCCTTCTTCCCTGGCTAGGCCTCCTGGTTGGTATCGTATAGCTGTCGCGGGTGCAATATATAGATATCATCTTTAGTAGATTTTTTTTACCCGCCCTGTCCTGTCCTCTCTCTCTCCCGCTGTTCGCTGGTACCCGTAAGCGCTTCACGACGTTTACATAACGTAGAAGACCGGAACCATGCTTGGTTTAACTGTGTCTTCTCTCTTCGTCGTGCTCGACCTGCGTGCTAACCGGGGGGCTTAGTACAAATACTGTTGATTCGGTTGTCGCTGACGACGTGTACAGAAGGAGGGTTCGTCGATTCCGTGACAGTCAAAAGTGCGCGTTCCGTCGACAGCTGACTGCTCACTACGCCATCGGCTTGGCCGGGCCTTTCAAGAAGAAATCACGCGTGCCGTCACGAGTTTTCCTGCCCGAGGGGTTCGCGTGCTCGGAACCTCGCGCGAGGGCCAATCAACCGACGCACGGCGGCGCCCATTCCTTCCGAGCCAAAGGGGGGCCACACACACGGAGCCAGGGCTTGAAGGGAATGCCGTTAGCGCTCGCTTCCTGATGCTACGAGGCGGCGTGCCCGGGCGTTGTCGGGGCGGCGCACAGCGCGCTTTGTGTTCCCCGGGTTTCTTTTCTGCCGCGGCGGCAGAGGAAGCAGCCAGACCTCCCCGTCCCCCACCTCACCTCTCGTTGACGACGATCGGTCGTCCCTCGCGCTGAGGGTCCCTGGGCGGCGTCAGCGGAGGACGGTCGCGTGAGGAAGAGTCGTGACTTTCCCATTAGGACGCCTCGTTCCCCGAGTCCATTTTTCTTGTTATGCCATCTCTGCCTCGCAAGGAGTCGCCGTGTCTTCTGCTGCTGCGTGTTTCGCTTGTTTTGCCTGCCCTTGGCAGCGGTGTTTCCCTTTCCGTCTCTTTACATCCTCACGGTCCTTTAGCGGTCGTTTGTCTCGGCATTTGCTTTCGTCCATCGCTGCCGCTCCGTCGACTGCGGGGCTTGCAGCGCTTCTACCACAGCCTGCCATGGTCGACGTCGTCTTCGGAAGAGAGTCGTATACGTCTGCTACGCACCACTCCTCCCGCCTTTGCGTCTTCGCGTGCTCGCTGGTACTTTTGAGTCGCGTCTCCGTTGCGGCTCTTGCCGCTTCCTTCCTTCCTTGTGGCACTCCTGTTGCTGATGGCTGCGAAGACTGGGGGCTTCGAGGAGCGCACCTTTCTTGGCGGGAGGAAGTAGACGCGATGACGTAATCTACTGGCAGTGAGTGCACACTTGCAGCGTCACGGGCTTCGGGAAAGTCGCGTACAAGTGTTCACGGTTCATGGAGGAAATCGAAACACATAGTAAACCTCTCGACAGAATTTTGACAAATTTCTGTCCCGGCATGCCGTTAAATCAGCAATGGTATGGAGTAATTTGTATGCATTGTCCTGCCAATCGCTGTGCGTAATAGTCGTTCGCTTGTCTCATATGTCACCTGCAGTATATCTTCAATGCGTTCGAATTCAACACTAAATGGGATCTTGCTGGGTGGGCTTTGCGCTGGCGCGATTTCATCCCATTTACTGTGATTCGACGAGCCTAACGCAAGGATTTTACCTTTGCCATAGTGTGGTTACTTACAAAGGCTAACCCATTCAGGTGCGTTTAGTCTCAGCCGCCGCGTTTAGGTTAGAAACAGCGAAAGGCGCGGGCTATCCATTCCGTACGTCTTTCACTGTTGATTCGCGTGCATTTGTGGACATTCTCTCTCGTTTTAGTCGCGCAAGAGTTTGGAACGAAAATAAAGGAACGTATCGTAGGATATACGTATTGGTCGTCAGCCCGTTGAAACAGCTCGGCCGAGAGAAACGAACAACTCAGCGAGGACGACACTGTGTGAAGTCTGCCGCGGACCTTCAACGCTCGCGCCCCGCGACCATTGTTCTTGAAGATGGCGCCGCGTACAAAATGACCGTTCTGTAAATACATGCATCACACGTAAACGCGGCCGTATACACCGCGGGTGGCACGCATCAACAGGAGGAAAGGGGTCGACCCTGCGCACCAGTTAGCTGTTTCCTGCGCAAGACGACGGACGGCCGGCTTCGTCCTTGGCGGCCATTGTCTAGCCGGGGCCATGCGGGCGCGCACTGCAAATGAGAAACAAGAAACGCAGACCTGTCGTATACGTGTACGCGACGGCGTCGGGGGGGGGGGGGGGGGGTTGTTACAAACACTCTCGAGAATTGGCGCGCGCGCTTTTCTCTTGTTCAAAAGCGCCCCACCTCGATCAGACCGCCGCGGTGCGTCGCTAGTTTTTTCTTTTTTTTTCCTCTCCTCGGAGGAGGAGAGGCATTCCATCAAAGGAGGCGAAAAAGAAAAACTGGGACGCGGCCGTCCACTTTTCAATCTCCGCCATCCTTGGAGCGCCTCTGCCGCCGTTTGTCATTTCGGTGTCTCGCGGGCCGCAAGCGTCCCGCTGGGCAGCCGCCCCTCTCTTCACTTTTCTTTTCCGACGCTGCGCGGCGCACCTGGCCGCTGTTGCGTCGGCGCTTCTGGCTCCCGCCTGCTTGTGTGTGTGTATACCGCGACGTTGTTACCGTATCGGTGCGGGCATAGGCCGACGCTCTCCGTGACTACACGAGAACCGCGCTGCGATCGATCACGTCACACGCGTTGTCCGATCTGGTGGAATGATCAAGTTCTACGTGACGCCAGAGGATAGCCGTCATGGCTACGAGTGGCGCTGGCTAACACTCGCTGGTTTACGTTCACAGCAATGCCCCACAAAGAAGCACCGCGGGAGGACGTCTGTCGGCGGTAGCTCAGTTGTTATCAACGGACGGTGTTATCGGAAGTTGTATGTTCGGTCCCTATTGTAGCTTTCTTTTCGTCGACTTCACATTCTCATGTCTACTACGACGCAGTTAAGGCCACCCAAATAACGTACACCATATCTCCCTTGGCTTCCTTGTCTGTTGGCTTTTGATATCGGTGTCCAAACTTTGGTGGTCCTTGCTGCATGTGTTTGCACCTTGAGCTGTGTGCGAGCTGCCGATTCTGTACAACCGGAGTACGCTCGCCTAAAATAATCTCACTGGTAGTTGTAACAGGACATCGTTTGGATTCCCTTTTCTGCTGGAGCTGCAGCGTCGTTCGTGTGTGACGTACAAAGCTCCTATGGCGCGGATGTGCATGTTGACATGGCACTAGAGCCCCCCACGACCGCTTCTCGTGAACTGAAGGACTAACGGTCCGCTGCGTGCGTGCCTATGAAGAGCGTAAATGTTTTCCCTCTGCCACTTCTATAATTCCCTTTCCTATGTGAGGAGTCCTTGACTTGGGCCTGCCTAGTTACTCGCTCCCCCCCCCCCCTCCTCCCTTCCTTACCCTGTCGCCTTTTTTTTTTGTCATTAATAGCCTGAAAGGATGTGCACGCTTCAAGTAATCGAGTGTAACGGACATCGCAGAGCATGTTGCACGAAAGGGAATTCAGTAGTGATTTCGAACTGTACAGGCTAGCTGTTCGAGGGATGCATATCCCTCTGCCAGGCTTTCATACACTATGTAGTTTGATGTGTGGCGGTGATACCGCACATTTGAGGCTACGCAAGTATCATTCCATGTTAAATAAAATGCACACGATCCGAAAAAAAAATATGGCTGGCCGAGTCACTCTAGCACTAACAGTACTGAAAGTTGGGCGAGTTGGTACTCATTCATGACTTCTTTGCGCAAACACGTACACGGACACAAGGATAAGAGGCAAACAACACGGGCGCAAACTCACAACTGGTTTATTTTGAACAACGAACTGTACTTATATCTTCACGTAGCCCACACGCCCCCCCATCGGTGGATCCAGGAACAAACGAGATAACCTAAAGAAAGCTTATTCAGCGCTACGTCATGATAAGAACCACAAACGACAAACATTGAAGAGTTCACGCATCTGCAGACGGATTGTTGCACGTGCCTTTTAAAAAATCAAATTCTTTATCGGACAAGGTGACGGAAGCTTGGCTAACACATTTTTCTCCCATGTTTCTTGTCCGATAAAGAATTTGATTTTTTGAAGGGCACGTGCAACAATCCGTCTGCAGATGCGTGAACTCTTCAATGTTTGTCGTTTGTGGTTCTTATCATGACGTAGCGCTGAATAAGCTTTCTTTAGGTTATCTAGTTTGTTCCTGGATCCACCGATGGGGGGCGTGTGGGCTACGTGAAGATATAAGTACAGTTCGTTGTTCAAAATAAACCAGTTGTGAGTTTGCGCCCGTGTTGTTTGCCTCTTATCCTTGTGTCCGTGTACGTGTTTGCGCAAAGAAGTCATGAACGAGTCACTCTATGTGTACGATGATTACATGATTATGGTGGCTAATACGTCTCTTGCAGATTACTGTAGCCTCGTGTACAGCCCAAGGCAGTACCGTATATTTCCGCATTTAAGGTGCGACAATGTGTTCATGTAGAGTGAAGTTTGTGTGTACGGCGCACGCGTTGTACACGTGCAGTTGCAGTACCACCGCGATGGCGACACTGTCGCAGCTTCGTCCGTGACGTCACATTGAGTGACCTCCCCCCCCCCCCTCCCTAGTGTCGTGCCGTGATTTGCCTATTCATGCGTCGTCCGTTTAACCTCATTGCCGTTCACGACGGAGGGGGGGGGGGGGGGGGGATCCGCCTCGCGGAACTGTGCACGCTCAATCCTCTTCGAAATACACGGCGCGCCGTGTGTCATCTTGCACGAGACACGCCGCGACAGCGGGGACTTATGTGTCACCGATCGCCTTGTTGGTGTAGCGGATAGATGATCCGTGCCACGTTACAACCTGACTCACATGCCTTTCTCGGTGGCTGCGGTAATCCGTTCCTTTGGACGACACAGGGGAGATAAAAAAAAAAAAGAAAAACATAAACGGCGCTTAGAGACGGTCGAGGGTGAAACACGATACGTGATAACCTACCCTGAACGTTCAAATGATTGTATACGCAGAGTGGGTCATCGCTCGCGTATTAACGTATCTGATTTATTCATTCCTACGCGGCATCAACTTTTCCGTCATTGGGATGAACATATGGTAAGATTTCGATTATACAGCGCATTTCGTATACAGTGAAATAACCATAAGACTAACGTCAATTAGGTTAGCTCCTCGGTTGCAATAACTTTTATGTAAATCTCCTGCCTAAGTGCCATAGAACGCTATGATAATGTAGTAATGCCCCCCCCCCCCCCCCCCAGTATAATGAAAATGTAATACAGCGGTCATTTTAGCTCTACGGACATCCAGAAAACACCATAAAATTCCTCTCACAGTCTCATGTGATATTAATCACGTTAAGTACAGCCGCACATTTTATGGCACAGTTTTACGGTGACCTCCGCGATCAGCTCCGCCGAGGGTGCCCCACCATAGCCAATCTCGGAGACCACAATTTTAAGCTTACAACGGCGCCTCACTTCCACGTGAGTAAAAGCGGACCCAAATCCCAAGTGCACAGGAGCAGCAAAAGCATACTACATAGTTCACTAGGCGCTCAATACGCACAAATTTACGTTCAACTAAGGAACATGATAATGAATGGATTGAAGTTTCATTTGATGAGCACCTGATGATACCTTAGGCTTGTGGAGACAAGCTCCAACATGTTTGTTCTCGCTGAGCGAATTTCCTCGTTAACAAACTTCCTCTGAGGCCCCTTGCAGTGTACACGTAGCGCAGACTCCCTCCCTCCCTCCCTCCCTCCTTCCTCCCTCCCTCCCTCCCTCACTCACTCACTCACTCACTCACCGTCTTTATTTCTCTTTTCTCTGCCTTCTTCTCTCACACTCTGTCAATCAACACATCAAGCCATCGCTAATTCCGAGCATCTCGAAAATCCTGGGATCGCGAGTTGTACACTTCAGCCATAAAAATCACGTGCCGTATACGTGCTGCTTGTACTGTGCGTGCCGACTGATTGCACTTGCACACTGTCGCGAAGCAAGCGAGCTGGCTCCACTTCTTCATTCATTGATCGCGCGAGGAGGGCGACAAGCGAAATCACACCGCCGTGTCTCGGAACGCCGGCATCGAGCACATGCCTATAGCTGCACATCGACCGGCCCAAACTGCGACGTCCCGCTCATTCTTTCGCCTCCAATTTTTAATGGGTCGCTGCTCGTCGTTTGCTGCAGTTCCGTCGCGCTTCGTGCGCCAGAATTGCTGTACTTTTACTGTTGTATTTTTTTTTGTTATGGGTGTGTCGGGGAAATTTCAGTTTTGCTTTGTTGTGAAGCTGTTTTTTAAACGGCGTTGGAAAGAAGTTTGGCGTGCGACCTGACAGGTCAATGGTCGGCGTTACTACGTTGCTGTGACTGCTGCTTTAGCCGCGGGATGTTATGACGCACGCAATATCTTCGTACCTTTTAACACCGAGTCTGCAGGTGAAAGGCAGTGCTGGAAGCACTTGTAACATTGCTGATTCGGCGCATATGCGTAATGACCTGCTTTTATGTAATTGGTCGAATGCAAACTCCTTTTTGTTGTTGTTGAATGTGCTGGACCTTATAGTTCAACGAAAGGAATCGAGACCGATCGGGATAACAATGGAAGCTCAGGGACACTAAACATGGTCGGACCCAATAGTTTAAGACTGAAGCCGGATGAGTTCGCCCAGCTCGTGATAATCAGTTGTTACATGTCTCATTTTCATTTGTTAAGCGTCGTACGTGGACTCGCCTGCAAAGTGTGTGGTAGGTCTGCGCAGCGACGGTCTATAGGAATCAAACGAGTGTTCATCGATCAAATCAAAGTATGCCTATAGAAAGAACCAAGCATTGCCGGGAAACGGTCCGTCTCCCGGAAGTTACGTGCTGAGCTGGCTGGCCTTTCGACATTTTTAGATGCGGAGCATCTTATACCGTCACCCCCGGAAAATCTTTTCAGGCCTGCGCCCAGCAATTTGACGTCATTTCCGGCCGGCCGACTCTCGGGGAAGCCGCAGCGGCAGCGAGCGCAGCGCGGGCGGCGGTGGTGACGGTTCGGCGGTGTGGTGTTGACGGTGTTTCACGTTTGTTGCTTTCCGTTGTTGTTTTGCGGCAATTTCGTTTCCGTGCGTGATGCTGGAGTGATGCGACAATGCCGAATAAGTGTTGTGTACCCGGATGCACCGGCAACTACAAAACAGGAAAGAAGACACAAGTGCTTTCCTTCCCTAAAGACGCCGACGCTCTCAAACAATGGCTACGCGCCATTCCTAGGAAGGACTTCGTGCCGACTTCGTGCACTAAGGTAAGAATTTGAGATGCTCCTGTTCTTAGCTTGTCGTTGCTTGTTCGGGTAGAAATCACCTATGATGGGAAATACTTGAGCGTGTGGCCGCCGGGCCTCGCGAAGCGCTGACGCCAGCAGCGTTCGCAGCAAGGATGGTCAGCTGCGCTTTGTTCACTAACAGTGCCGTGGTGTCGTCCATTCTTGCAAGCTCTCGGTGGAAGCGCTTCGTGGAGTGCGGTGACATCACGCTCCCGTGTTTCCTTTCATGTTGCTTGTACCGCTTAGCGCAGCGCTTTTATTTAGATGCTTGCGAAACGTAGGTAGACTTTGTTTTAGCTACACGGACTGTAAACGCGGTCATGCAAACGGGAGTGCATTTTTTTCTTTTGAGAAGTGGCGTCTCAGACGTTCTTGAAACGTTTTTGCAGGTGTGCGCGAATCATTTCGACGCTTCATGCATTGAGAAGACGACATCGTAGACGGATCCAAGGACAGGGAGAGTTATTGAAGTTGCACTCCCAGTACCACGGTTGCGTCCTGGATCTGTCCCAACGGTATTTTCCGGCTGTCCGTCCTACCTATCAGTACGAGACCAGAGCACGAGAGAAACCCCTGACGCCAAGAGGAGCCGACAAGAAGCCTCCCAACTCGCCCGTGCTGTAGAAAAGTCGCTGGCGTCATATGAAGCGGAGCAAAAACGAGACCGGTTTTCGTCCCTCGAAGAACTAAGGGCTCGCCTGCAAGGGGTGTCAGTGTCTCCAAAGTGGACTGTGATTCATAAAGAAGAGTGCTCCATGTTTTTGAACATTATCGACTATCGCGAACCTTGTTTGAATGCGTCATTGACCGTGTTTGCAAACCTTGAAGTCTTTGCCTGCTATCAAGGTTCACCAATCAAGAACCTTGGTAGCGCTGTTGTACCAGACTCAGTTCAAAAAGCAAGTTCCTTGTTGGAAATTTTGAACAACCTGTCGATGCTGTCTGAGGAGCGCTGCACTTATTGCCACCTGGCTCAAGCAATACATTCCCTTGTTTGAGCCTTGTTTCCAGTTTTGTATCTCTTTACAAGTTGTTAGCTTTTAAAGGTGCTGTACTTTTTTCTTTTTTTTTAACTCGAACTGCCTCGGTGCCCACTGTAGCAGTTGTACAGTCCGTTTTGGTACCTAAGCTGTGTACACTTTCCTTGTGCACTCTGTGTACAGACATGTTGTGCACTGTGATTTTTTTTCTTAGATTTTTGTTTGATTTTTTCCCTAGGACATGCACCTACCTGTGGCAGTACAGTTACTTTTCTTTCTGTCATTTATCATGCTGTGGACCACAATGTAGTCACCAGTGTTCTTTTGTATTGTATTTTTTGGCAAGTGTTTGAACCTGATACCTTGTGTTGCTACTGCTACTATGATAAACGAATGGTATGTTTTCCTCTAACCTACAATTTAAATGAAAGTGTGCTTTTTCTGTTCCAAAGCTCGGGGATGTTTTTGCTGTTACAATCTGTTTTGTTTTCTGAGTTTTATGTGGCAAGATATTGTGTTTTGTACTTATGGCATATTTTCAGCATTAAGGGCAACATCTTGTGTTGCCTGTCGTCTGCCTGGACCGAGAACAATGTGCACTGTGATATTTGTACAGACGGCGTCTGGCTGTGATAAATAAATACGCATTATTCCATTCACGATATTCATTATTTCTTGATACCTTGATAAGTTCCCCCGCAACGGTGGCTCAGTGGCTAAGGCGTAGCGCTGCTGAGCACTAGGGCGCAGTTTCGATACCCGGCTGCGGCGGCCGCATTTCTGATGGAGGCGAAAAGCAAAAACGCCCGTGTGTACGAGATTTCGGCACACAATAAAGATTCCCAGGTAGTAAAACTTGATCCTGAGCTCTCCCCTACGGCGCGCTTCATCGCCTGCGTTGCGTCGGCGCGTTAAACCATACAATCAATGGATACCTTGATAAATCGTGCGGACATGGTGTCAAGGAACCTCGCCCGAGTCGGTAGGCGTGAAGGGCGCTCGCGGCTGGCGCAGCCACCCAGCGAAGGGCGGCCGGCCGGCCGGCGCGATGTGACGTCGTCGACGTCACGTCACGTGACGCGCAGGCCTGAAAAGCTTCCGGGGGTGACGCTTATACTCGCGCCTTGTAGTGCGCCGTCCGCACCGCTTCTCGAACATTCGACAGCTGACGCGCGCGCATGCGCCGTCGCGCCGTCGCCCACTCTTCCACCATCTGTGCATCCCTTCCTCCTCTACACACCGCGCGCGCTTCACTCTTCCACCATCTGTGCACCCTTCCTCCTCTACACACCGCTTTCGACATCTACAATTCTCCTGATTCTCCAGTGGACGCGCATGTGGCGTCGCGCTTCGAGAACATTCAACAGCTGACAGTGCATGCGCCGTCGTGCTGTATATATACTCAAGGTCGGCGCTCACTCGCTCAGTTGCCGCTCGTCGGTTGGTTTGTACGGCGCGTCGACGTCCAAGGTCGCGGTGAAATGAATTCCAACGAATCCACAAACACAATGATCGACGTCCCTTCGACCAGCGCCGCCCTTTCGCATACGTGTGTACGTGTTCACTCATTTAACACCCCCTCCTACAACCACGTTAACCAATTTAGCCATCGACCCAAGTAAGTCGCAATTTAACACCCCATTTCACAACCACGTTAACCAATTTAGCCATCGACCCAAGTAAGTCGCACTTTAACACCTCGTTAACCAATTATATGGTCCGCATCCTCCTCAGTGTTCCCCCGAGGGAAGCTGCGGGCAATTTTTTTTCGTTAAGCGAAAATAGTCGACTTCAGGAGGAGTTGCCCTGCCAAGTTGTTCTGTGTGACGAAATGCTGCCTTGCCCGGCTTGTCGTAATAACGCTTCATCCTAGTTTATTTTCCCAATCCCATCTCCCTCCATGCCTGTTGCGAAATACGTCTACACAGAACCTCTTTCACTGGTATTTTTTTTTTTTGCTTTTTTCGGCTAAACTGTACCTCTTCGTGTTGCACGAAGAAAGCCGTCCGCAGTTCTCTCACTTTAAGAACTCGTCGTGTTCCTTCCTCTTCATTCCCGTTAACGTGCTGCCGGAGCCGCCGCTTGTAACTGACTTTCGAGTCGAAAAGAAAGGGTCGGTCCGCATCTTTCACTCGCTTTTGCTTCACGCCTTTCCTTCGTCTTCTTCTGTTCCGTTGATCTTCAACTCGTGTCGTGTATCGAGGACGGAGCGAGCGAGTTCACGAGCGCTTCAATGCGTCCGGCTTTGTTCGGCGTGACGAGCGGGCGACGCGTTGAGTGGCCCGCCATTGTTAATGCCCGCGTCGCCGCGGAAAACGAAACCGCATATTTCTGCAGCGTTCGCTCCTGGCGCGCGCGTGCACCTTTCTCTGCAGCATCTCGCATCTCCCTCGCGTTTTTTGTTGCCTGCTCTCTTTTTCCCTCTTCTCCTTTTTTTTTTTCGCGTCTGGTATTTTTTCTTGTTCTTCATATCCAAACGCGCCTCGCGGCTAGTACACGAACTCAACGGGCCTTTGGCGTGAGCTGAGCGCATTTCGCGCTCGAGAAAGAAGGGAAAACAAGGAAAAGAAACTGTGCTAATGGTTACATTACACTTGTGACGACTGCGCCGTATAGTTCTCGTCGTGGGACTTCTCTCTTCTTGACGTTGCTGCTTGCCTCTTTACACCCTTGTTTTTTTTTTTCCCCTGTTGTTGTTCGTGTCTATGACTTAGAGGTCGTCACGAGGGAAACTGTGTGGTTGGTCGCTTTCGCACCTGTTTCGTCACTTTGTCCGTTACGCGTCACCCGCGGCGTAATGGTTGCGATAGGCGGAGCGCCGCCGCCGCCGCCGCTGCCCGGCTCTGCTGTGTACGTGTGAAAAAAGCTGTTGTTGCAGACTAGAAGACCCATAGCCTACTATGTACTGGCTGGGTGTTTTTCGGAGGGCGTGTGCTTATAGTTTGATGGTCGCGTCCTGTGGATGTGGAGCACTGGGGGAATTGCTAGAACAATGAAACAAAAGAAAAAAAAAAAGGTCGTCCTTAAATTGACGGAGGACCCCCCTTGAAGTCGATTCTTAGAAGCTTCAATTCGCACTTTGTGTGACCGCTGCAAGTACACCAAGAGCGCCGTGGTATACTCGGAAAGCTTCTGTATCGAGGGGGGGGGGGGGGGGGATAAAAACAGCGCGAAAAAAAAATGGAAGAGAAGAGACGCGGAACTCTGGACGAGCGCTGTACACTGGACGAGCTCGCTACACTGGACAGCTCTCGTCCAGTGTTCCACGTCGTCCTTGTCCTCATCTTATTGCGCTGTGTTTCTTACGCTAAGCATGCACCAACTGGTCAGTGCTCCGTTCTCGTCTCTTCTATCCCCTCCTGTCATTTGCGCTGTTAAGCACTTTCTTCGTGTACCATGCAGCACCAACCAGCCCAATCAAGCACCTCTTTAATGTACCACCTCGCCCATATCAACGGGTTGCTTAAGAAGTTTCTGTAGCCATACCTGATGCTTATGTTGCTTTCAGGCTTCTACGCGTGTACACATATACTTGCGTGTCTTCCAATTTCGATGAGATTCGATCATTGCACATTTGCTGTCGACTCGCTCGTATGGTATGCGTTCATTGTCACGCATGCATGCAGTCATGTGTTCGTACTGTTGTTTATTGAATGTATTTTTGTTTTTGAGTTCTCGGTCTAGTGCTTCGTGTCTGAGCTGCATTGACTGAAAATTACGTAGCTTCTCGAGTACTTCTTTTTTTTGGTCTTTAAGGGTTAACTTCCATGCAGTATCATCTTTTTCCCACTGCTCACGTGGTGAGCTTGTGGAAATTTTGTAGTTTGCGCAAATCATACATGTCTTCTTTGTTTCACTGGAACGTTTTTGTGTCAGAATGTTTCGCACATGAATAACGTGTGGTCTTATGTATCTTTGGGTGCGTGTGGTCATCGCGACATGCCTAACCATTTTGTTGTACTCTTTTTTTGTCTTTGCAGGTAAGCTTTGATCTGTTCTTTTGGACAGCTCTGAAAGCATCGTTCGGCATTCTTCAGCGTGGACAGACGTTTTCTGGACTTTTGGGTGAGCCGTGACACCATCTACAAGTTAAAGCGAGCTGTTCCCGACCCGCGTGTTTTTTAAATATTTTTAAACAAATCAATACACCTTGTAACGCCCATACGACTTTTGAATTCACCAAGTGTTCTTGTTCGTTTCAAGTCTTTTTTTTTTCTTTACTTATTGGTAACTCGTCCTCGGTGTCTCCACTAGCTGTCTTTAGTTCTTCCGAGGTTTTCTAGCTGAGTAACTTTCTAGTAAGTTTAAGTTAAAAGTCTAAATCTTGATGGGGTGGCATATTTCCGCATAGGTGCTCCTGATGTGAGATAGACTATACATTGGCAACTTTGTCGGCAACTTGTTATACGCCGGGAACTTCTCCATCGGAACTCCTGTTATTGATAAGGACCGCTTACACTACAGCTGTTCATAAGAAACAAAAGATCAGCTATCTCAGAGGCTGCCAAGTCGGCTAGCCCATTGCAACAAGCCGGCTACGGACGAAACGCCTTGCGAATGTAGCCACAGATGTTCATGCGGTGTATTTTGTTTCGCGCTCAAGTCGCAGGAACTGTATTATAAGTCTTCGTACACATTGGCGCCTGTTTTATATTGAACGTATGCCAACATGTTCAATGGGCAGTCATCCTAAAAGGAACTACTATATATTGTACGAAACCCTAGATTCACAAGAACACGAAGTACAGAAAAGTGATTTCTAAACTCAATTTAACAGATAATGGTGCCAGGCCGAGAAAGCCGCCGTCATAAGTATGCCACAAAAATGTCGCGAGTGCCCCTTGGCTTCTCCTTCGAAGAGAGAATACTTTCCGGCACGAATGCCTCGAATGCGCGGATCCTATGTATCTTTCTTACAAAGCATTCCATGTTTGTGTCTTCCAGCCCACGTTTGGCGACGTTAACCGGCTGTAAACCGCTTTCTTTGTTCCAGTCAAGTCTAACGGCATATGTATGTTGTTAACTATCGCTCTAGAATAAGAGGCAGACGCTTTTCAGCGTATAGCCGAACTGCGTTATAAAGAGTATAACAGTGCAGCACTTTAGTGAAAATCTTGCTTAACATATATGCATGTAACTTGCCAGCTTTTCCCCCGATTATGCACGTTACTTTCGTAATTGTTAGCCAAGTAAACTGTGCATGTACTCGTCTGTTTAGTCGCGTCAGCGTCATGAATGTACGTGCACTATGGTATGTTACAGTCAATGTAGTGGGGGTTGGTCAATATGAACGGAAGTTACGCTATCCAGTATAACCGCTCCAGGATTACCTGCGCCACGAACCGCATTCTTCGGCGAAACCCGTATAGCACTCTCTGCGCAACATTACGCATAAGCTTTGATGGCGGGGGTCGTATACGCCGCTTCGCGTTCCTCGTTCGTCGGTGATGACGCCGCGGGTCGCATAAGCGTACACGGTACAAAGTGGGTCTGGCACGGTACGATGCCTTCGTCGGCTTGCATGCCGCGAAGACCTTGCCTGCAGTGCGCCTTGCATGCCACGGTGGCCATGCCGGTTTCCCGCAGTGCATGCGAGCCGGTCGGTCGCCGATTCGTTTGCGGCGAAGGCTCGCGTTGACCTCGATAGTGATTGCCCATTGTCTGCGCCTTCGGTCTGTTCTTTGCCTAACCTCCGGCACGACCTTTGGATAACCCGCGTATTCAGATCGACCGGCGGGGATGCTTAGGCCCCGTGGTCTCCGAGCCTGTAGGTACGCGCACCCTATACCGCGTACGTCCGCCGTGAAAATGGGGAATTGGCCCGATCTGATACGCCGCGCTGTGCAGCGCGGCAATCAAGACGTATACAAACGCGCGCCGCCCTGTAAAACAGTGGGGCTAATCGGCGGACCCGCCGCCTTATTCGACAATGAAACGGGCTCGTTCCTTTTCAATATGAGCGTCTTGATCGTCGCGGTTATTTTATGTAGCGGAGGCGCGCGTGTGGCGGCTTTTATATCTGGGGACCGCACACGGAGAAAGGAAATATAGCATCGTTAATTGCACCCTGCATCTCTATATTTGAGTGTTGGTATAAATACCGTTGGAGTCCGCGCGGAATAGAAGGACAGAGAAAGAGCGCTTCCATGCAAAGGGCTTCGATGGAAGTGAGATATTCAGGTGGTTCCGTTTTGTTACTCATAGACAAATTCCACCGGACTTGCGTCACGAAAATGTGGTTTCAATGCTGGGTTTTCAATGGTGCATGTGGTGTTCTCAGTCAAGCAACGCGAAAAAACAAAAACAAAAATGGCATACCGACGAACTGCGTCGCGGTTGGATATGAGTCGCCTCTCACAACTTACGTTTTGTTTGCTGGCGCACATCTCAGCCCTCAGTGCTTATGGCGGAAGTTACGTGCCGACGTCGCTATAACTTTACTCATAATGTCGACATCGGCCTACCTGTGCTTACAAACATGGAATGGGTCTATAGGCATGCACTGTTTTCGCCACACGGCGAGTGAAATTTGCATGTTGCGATAAAGAACGTTTTTGGGCAGCAGGGATCAACGCCGGGGTGTTTTCCAGTTAAACTGCGGATTTAAGCATTCTTTCGTTTGATTGTTGGTTTGTTGTTGTGTAAGAAAAGAAAGCAAGAAGAAAAATGAAAGAAAAAAAACGAGATCAGCTTGCGTCTTTGTGTACCACATAGGAAGAATATGTTTAATTCGTGTATGTATAAATATATTTTTCAATAGAACATGCCTTAGGCTAATAAGGTCTGCACGTGCGATCTTATACCCTTTACCAGGTTGTTTGAGATTAGAGGAACTCGCGCCACTGACAGAGTCGTACACGTTGTAACTAAACATGGCTTATAGCCATTTGATCGCTATGTTGAAACACGCGGGCACAGTGATGGTATTCAGTTTCGAAATATACTGCAACATCCAATATCCTACGAAAGCACCCTTCTGCTAAACCGCCTAGCTGAAGCCGTCTCACTCTTCACTTATTCCACTGTATCATCAATATTGCTACGATATATATATATATATATATATATATATATATATATATATATATATATATATATATATATATATATATATATATATATATATCGAGTTAAATGACAAAGTCAATCGCTCTGCGACCTCAGTGTCTGGCTCCGCAGAAGAATCGACGACCCCAGAGTCGCGTCGTATATGGCGAGGGCTCACACATAGCGTCGTCGACTACAGGAGGGAACGCTCTCTGCTGCTCGCCGAACGTAATAGCGCACGTATGCAATCAGCGCGTTCGTTCTGACCGAGCGAGCACGCAATCTCGGCCGCGAACGGTAACGGCGAAACGCTATAGCTGGGGGCTGCTGCTGCTGCTGCTTGCTTATTCACTCCCCCTGGGTTTCCGACAGATGGCTTTCCTTACGGAACACTCGACCTCCTCCCTCTCTTTACTTATTCTCTTCTGCGGAAGCAATCGCGCCGCGGCGACGGACGCCGTCATCAATGTTCTGCGGCTCTGCTTCAGCTTCCCCCTCCCTCCCTCCCTCTCTCCCTCCCTCCCTCTCTCTCTCTCTCTCTCTCTTTACTTCTTTCTCAGACGCGGAAGTGTGCTTTCTCTGTGTGGTGAACGCTCAGTGTTTGCGCTTGCGTACTCTTGACTTTGGATACACTTGGTAATTTCCCTGTCTGTGTCACGCGCGTTTACACGGGCATATGCATGTGTTTCGTAACTGTTTGCCCGTAACCGAGTACTTTCTTTCTTTCCTTCTTTCGTTTCTTTTATTTTTACTCTTTACCGTACCTGTTGCGGTAAAAGTGGCTGGTGCGCTACGCCTCGGTTAAATTTCGATTACTCGGGCTATCTCCCTATTTCTATTACACGGAGAAAGAAACAGAGTGGACCGCTTTTATTCGAAATCTGTTGAGCGTTTTTTTTTTTCTTCTTATTTCGTTAGTTTGCCCGACGCCGTAAGTACACTTTACACAAGATTGTGCAGTTCTGTTTCCTCCATATGTCCCTGAAGAGGGCAGCAGGGCCACTTCGGGGTAATACAGACAAGAAGACACACTGCTGTAGGTCACGCAGCCTGGTGGGCTGAAATATGGCGACGTCGACGAGCTTTTTGTATGCCGGAGCATTTACATTAAGTGTGTATAGATGCGCGTAATGTTTATATAGCTTATATGAAGATTGGTGCGATACTAGCTCCTTCAAAGCTATACACATATAGAAATAGTCTCAGCTAAGGTTAGCTGCATGCGACAACCTAATACATAGGGCAGTTCTATTGCGTTGACGCGCCGGTGATACTGCATACTGCAGACAAAATAAACATAAGCGTGGAAAACTTTCATGAGCAAGCTGCAAAAGAGTGAGGGTGCCTTTTTTTTTTGGCTTTGTGATTCTTTATACAGCTCATCTAAATACCCGCAGTGAATTCGTTAGCATCAGTTGCCGATGCTTGGATGGCGACGCACTTCAGAAAAGCTTTCGTTGGACCGTTTCGGGAGTTGAGCATGTGCACACCCACCCACGCACGCACAAAGTGTGCCGCGCCTGTATGCACGAGTGAGGGCAAAACATTCAGTCAGGCAACTGTGGAACTTTCATCGCTCCCTCGGGCTTGAATGATGAAATCCGCTTGGTCTATATGCTTTGTATACGTGGCGACGACAGCTCTTGCGTGAAAACTTTAACGCGAGAGAATTGCGCATAGTCCCTCTGTAGGAACGTGTATTCCATGAAACAAAGGCGAAAGGGGGACACCCTCAGTAACCCGAGCGGCGACGGGGCACGAAGGCCTTGAGGTCTAGGCCCGCGTGACATTAGGACTTCTAGTGTAACGTGAGATAGGGTGAACCCCACGCCCTGCGCGGCCGGAGGGAATCCCGCATGCTGGAACCCAATAAAGTTTATTCTCTCTCTCTCCATGAAACAATGGAGCATATACGCATTGTGGCCTCACGAACGAAAGTTAATTGCGATGGACCTCTTCCCGCTTTTTCCGGTGCATCGTTGTACATGCAGATTCTGTTCGCATTTCGTTTTGAGGCCTCAGACCGGGTAGCCTTTAATGCGTACCGGCGAACATTTTAACGCTGTAAGATTCTTAATGAGGACAGGCCATCGAGGGCGAGCGAGTTCGCCTTTTTTCATCGAGCCCAGACAAGGGGGCGGGAATAATTTAAAGCGGGGGGGGGGGTTGAATAAAAAAAAGCGTATGAAAATTTTTAAAAGAAAATGAACAGAGATATACGACGTAAGAACTTACATTTCATCGATTCTTAGAGCGAGAAAAATGAAACAGTGGAGCAAGGAAAGTGAAGTTCCTTGCGCGCTGCAGTATTAAGCGCGTTCTTTTTTATGAAGAGCAGAGAAGCGTGCTGGCTGCGCCGCTCGCGTAATTAATTATTCACACTCGGAAACTTATACAGTTTCTATCTGGCGCGCCGAATTTTGTCCGCCTCGACGCGCCCTAAAGACTCCTTTTTTTTTTCTCGGAGAATTCATGGCGTTTCCCCTCATCGCATTGTTCCTGCTCCTGCGAATCTTCTATTATGGTACCGTATTACTCGCACTATACTTACTTTGGAAAGCAAGAAGCAGCGCTCGTTTCCGGTCCCTCCGCTTAATTTTGAGTCTAATTGCTCCGTATCCGGGCGGGGATAGCGAGTGTTAGGGGGGAAGGGGGGGGGGGGGGCTCGAGAAGGAGGGGGAGGAGGATCGAGAAAGGTGCGCTGCGGGCATAGTTTTCCTCTCTGTGGATGTGGGCCTCCGGGATTAAAGTGATGGCACGATCTTCTCGTGGTAGTGTTCCGGAAGGCTTTCCTTTTGTTTTCTAATCTTTTCGTGCGCCAGAAAAGACCGCGGTGGATGGGATTCCGAATCGTTTTGTACTTATGACATGCGCTCAAGTTCGGCGTGTATATTAAAGCGTATCGTGCAAATGGGGCGATCGATTCTTGATTGGATCATAGTGCCTTTAATTATCGCTCTCGCGTGTCTTACTATTGGAAACTCGATTTGATCTTGGAAACGCGCTAGCGCGCGGGTAATTATTGGATCTTAGTCAAATACGGGAGAGGGATTAGGTCGCGACTTCTCTATACATATGTCGACTGGATTCCTGATCTCACAACAGTGATATGTGTTAGAAAGTAAACGCTTGATAGTGTGAGCGGTAACTTTCGTAAAAGCACGCGCGAAGGGGTCGTGCGAGTCTCGCTACTTTCAGAAGCACGGACCCGCACGTGCGACATCTATAATCTTTGTGTGGTGCCGTATCGTTACAAAACATCGCTCACTAATAGGGGCCCTCTAATTGTATTGACAACGCGTGAATGTCGCTAAGTAGGGCGTGCACTTGCACGCGCTATTGATATTGTGTGACCAGTGACTTCCGGAGCGTTCTCAAGCTACTTTCTGTTATAAACGATATCTGATTGATTGATTGATTGATTTGTGGGGTTTAACGTCCCAAAACCACCATTTGATTATGAGAGGCGCCGTAGTGGAGGACTCCGGAAATTTTGACCACCTGGGGTTCTTTAACGTGCACCCAAATCTGAGTACACGGGCCTACAACATTTCCGCCTCCATCGGAAATGCAGCCGCCGCAGCAGGGAATCACGCCCGCGACCTGCGGGTCAGCAGCCGAGTACCTTAGCCACTAGACCACCGCGGCGGGGCAATATAAACGATATCTACGCCACCATCGGTGGTGTATATATCTATCTTGAAAGCGAATGATCCAAAAATTATAATTAACTCCTGTTTAGAAAAATAAAATAGGGAGGGGGGTTGAACCTATTAACATTTATTAGACTATATTAACACTCATATTAATAACATACGGGGTTTTACGTCCAAAAACCACGATGTGATTATCAGAGACACCGTCCCCCAATCCTCAATGTGGCACTGTGTACGCGGGCCTCAACCATTTTTCGCCTCCATCGAAACGTGACTGTCGTTTCCGGGATCGAACCTGCCACCTGTGTGTCAGCAGCCGAGCACCACGTGTTAACACTCGCAATGATGTGTATTATTTGGCTTGATGTCCAAACACATGAAGCGGCGAGCAACATTGGCTCCTCTGGTTGCTCTGAACGCTGACTCGGCGTTGGCAGTTGCCACAAGTGTTCTCGATACCACAGCGTGAAGCCAACCTTGGCATTGGTGACGCAGGGCAATACAAACACCGCTCCACGTCACACCTTCCTCTCCCTCCTTCCACCCTCGCTTTTCTCTCTCTCTCTCCCTGCTCCCTCTCGCGTTACGTCACGCACTCTGGCCACGCACATCTCCTGCAGGCAGAAGCTGGTTCATCTCCGCTTTTATTTATTTTTGCTATTTTTTACTTTGCCACAGAGCTTACCGGCGTCTGCACTTTTTTTTTGTGTTCCGGATAACTCGGCCCATCCTCTTTCTCTCTTTCGCTGCAGTTCCTTGTTGGAGAGGCCACCACTACATCTCTCTCTTCCTCTCTCCTGAACTCGGAGTCCGCCCTGTGTGGATGCAGTGGAGCTAATTATGCTCGGCCAACTTGGGGGCTCCGCCTCGTCGGCGAAACGATAGGCGGTCTTCCTTGGGGACGAGTTCAACAGACGTGTCCTCCTTGCTATCATTCACGCGGATGGGAGATTCGTGTACGTAAGGGCGCTCGTAGTACTACGCGGTTATCGAAATTTCTTTCTTTGGGAGTGTGAGTACTCTTCAGTTAACCCTCATTGTATTATGAGTGGAGGTAGTTGTGTCTTTTATCCCTTGTATGATCTGTTGTATCCAAGTGTTCGTTGCCCTTCCTCTAAATAATTATTCGGCGCACGTTATGGCGGTCCTATTACCGCATCATAATTCCTGACCCTATGTGTAGTAGTTTACTTGGGGTAGTGCTGCCCAGGACATGTACAGTGCCATGCCCAAGTGAAGTTCATTCCGGCTTGAGGCGAACGCGTGATCATATTTGAATAAGCGGAGTTATTATATAAGACAGGTTGTCTTGCCATGTGGCCCGCAAAATCTTGTTTCCCTCGCGCCCAACCAGCCGTATCAGGCGGCCTACCAAGCGTCTTGCGCTCAATACAAGGTCGAGGTTCGAGTGTTCGGTTTTTAGGTAAGCCGCTTTTCCGCCTTACAGAGCTATAGTGCGGCGAAGTAGCATTAGGGTAAACAAAGTATCGACAGGGGTATTGGCGTAAAGGTCAGTACTTTTTAGCACTCGTATAGTCTGAGAAACATCGACTCGAATATTAGCTGTACATTCCTTACCTGCAACGTTACTGAAAATTCTAGACAATCTGGCTTCGCGCGTTGTTTACGTATTATTGGCTTGTCCCTCCATGGAGGCCGCAAAGACCCTGCCTGAGACAAATGCCTGCGACGTGTACGTACAGGTGTGGGCAGAAGTTCCCAGGCCACGATCATATGTATTCATACGGCCACGTGGCTTAGGAAATTTTGACCATCCTTTTACTATTAGCCTGTTCATACATTGAGACCCGGTGGCTTCATTTGGAAGAGTAGGAGGAAGAAAAGAAATATGGAAGGACTGGGAGGTTAGCCGATTCTCAGACCAGCGGGCCACCCTGTGCTGTGGGAAGAGGGTAAGGCGAATAAAAGATAATAGAAGGGAGAAGTTCCAAAAAAGAACAAAAAGAAAACCAAAACAAAACAAAAGTTAGACGACAGCGCTTAATGTCTCTCTTAGAGACTAGTTAGCTGTCCGTTCCATTTCGCTGCACTGCCGGCAAGGAATGCTACGCTATGTTATGCCACGAACACTATGCTAATAGTAAAGTGAACATAATTTTTGTTACCTAAAGTTTCTCTAAACCATTTCTTATTGGCGCATTAAACGATTGTCTTAATTGAAGGGAGTGTCATGTTTAGCAAGTTGTTCAGGTGCGGCGTTTCGGCAGGAATATCGAAAAGCTTTTTTTTAATCATTTTAGAAATGCTTACCACCAAGCAAATAACTAGTGCATGTGATTTTGCAGGGTCGTGGAGTTCTTTTTGTGAAAAGGAATGGCATGACTTACTGTACGATACTGGGATAGTTAATCGCGTCGTAACTCTGGTTGATCGCTATCAACCACAATGCAACCTATTTTTAACGTTCCATTGACTTTGAATTGGGTCTGCAGAACATAAACATCAAGTTACGTAAATTTCACGCTCTTATAGTCAGTTCATTACAATGCGTGTCGCAAGGGACTATGCAGCAGTGCTAGCTAGCATCAGTGCCAGCACTGCTAGCAGCAGTGATGCAGCAGTGCTACACCAGTGTATGTGTCTATGCGTCTATAGCTCAGTATGCAGCGCCTCAGCATGGACGCACGAGCTGCTGCGAAAAGAGAACAACCGCTGTGAGGGTCCACTTCCTCGCCCGAAGTTTAGTGGCGGCACGAGCCGCGTGTAGTGTATAGTGTAGTAGCGCACGCCGTCAATACAGAGGGCCCCCGGCTCTTGTTGGTCGGTCGTAATGGCGGGTCGTATTGTTTTTACGGCGCGCTGTCCTAGAACCGCGCTTACTTGTTCGCTCGCTACCTCGTCTTCCCACCTCCTCTTCTTTCACTCCCTCGCTGCCTGCGGGTACGCCGAGCTGCTTTCTATTACATCGCCCAACCTCTATGCCTGCGCGTAATGTTATAGCTTCGGGGTAGTACACGGACGGTACGATCGGGCGCGGAATTCGAGGAGAAGCGCGAGAGGGCAGCAGTGGCCGGACCGATGTGGGCTTGTGGCACTCGGGAGTAACAACTGTTGCCTTTCGGCTTGCATTTGTCCGGGTAGTTCCATCACACATTTTTCTTTACTCGCCGTTTCGCTTGGCGCATTCTCTTTTGTTTTTAGTGTCTATAGTTTGTTTTCGCGTTAACCTCTTTTCTCCCCTTCATCCCTTCCCCAGTGCAGGGTAGCAAACCGGATGTGCGTCTGGTTAACCTCCCTGCCTTTCCTTGCATTTTTATCTCTCTCTCTCTCTCTCTCTCTCTCTCTCTCTCTCTCTCTATTGTCTCGTTGTTCGGGGGATTTCACGAATCTAGTGCACATTTTGTTCTGTTTTGTAGTGCTGTACGACCGCTTTTGTCTGTCGCTATTGCTTCCTTTTTGCTGAGATGAAAATGGGAGCCGACACAAGTCTTGCATAACTATAAAAGTATAGTGCACTGCGAAGCTTAGTTTTGCCGCCTTTCGGAAATAGTCGTGTGGCTCTTTCTACCTCACCCAAACTCCCACACTGTCCTCCTACCCCCTCCCCCCTTTTCTTTTTACGCTATCTCTCTGACTGTATCGCGCTCTCTCCACCTTTACCTGGATGTTGCTATAGCAGACATTTTCGGTAACAACTCCTTCACGTGTACTAGTTTCCATAACAACATCCAAGTATCCAATATCGGAGCTTCAGCACCGAAACAACCCTAAGCGGTCGTTTTATGCATACCATCTGGTCTGGTCACGAGTCCACGCGCAGTTCTGGTGTGCCTACCGCAGTTGCTGCTGCCGATGTGTCTCTTCTTTTTCAAAACAAAGAGAACACGCTTTGCAGGACTGCCGGGCATTCTCTCTGGAAACTAATGCGAACTACACCGTTATCTGTACAATATACGTAACATCTTCAGCATGCATAATTCGTAGCTTCTAGACAGTGATGCTCGGTTTTATTGGGACGACGGGGTTTATCTATTTCGCCTTTTGTCGCTCTATTTTTAGCGAGCACTGCGACCGTGTGACGCGACGAGTATACCGACATTCCGAACGCTCTCCGGACGAGCCGTCGTCCACGTTTAGTCGTTCGTGCACGGCTTCTTCCTCCCCTCCGCTCGGCTCGGACAATTTTCCATTTCTGTTCTGTCTACGCTCGGAAGAGGAGGGCCGCATCTATTCTCCTCTTTTACGATCGTCACTTTTGCGTTCTCGCAAAGCGCTTTTTTGCTGGTATAGCGACGGCAGCGGCGCGCCTCGGACGGTGACGACGAGCGAACATTTCGCGCCGCGGCATCGTTCTGCGCCCCACACATCCGCGCACGCCTTCTGTATGCCTCTCCGTTCCGGCTGTTAGTTCGTGCTTGTGGATCTGGATGTGCTGCTGGTGGTGCTTGCCTTGCCCTGCCTCGCTCGCTGCCGGCGTTGTTCTGGCCGGCGGTGGCCGGACGGCAATCTTTCTGCGCACGGTGAACGAGCGAAATATGCTAATGGGCCACACCGACAGAGCGGTTCGTCGAGGAGGACGAAAAGGAGGGTAGTCTTAGATAGAGAACGGGGCTCGCTGCGGCGAACGGTGATGCGACGAGGAGTCGCATGAAAAAAAAAAAAAATCAGGAACAAAGCAAAAGCTTTTTGGAACGCGTCGTCGTTTCGTGGTCGCATCGCGGAGCTTTTGCTTCGCGTGAGTAAGCGTGAGCGCACACACATCGTGCGTGTGTGTCATATATATATATGAGTTTGAGCATTGCTTCTTCGAACAAACGCCGGCGCGTTCCCTTTCTTTCCTTTTTCTCGAACGATGCGAAATCCAAAAGGCTCCTTTCTCTTTCCACACTCTCGCTTGGGTCGGCAGCCGGGGCTTGTCGAAACGCAGGAGATGGGTCTGTGGAACGCCAGCCACCGACGACGACTCAAGCAGGCGTCGCCACTACACGTGCCGTCGATGGGTGCAATGGAAGCAAAAAAAAAAAAGATGCAAGGGGAGAGAGAGACGCAAAAAAAAAAGAAGGAATCGCCTATGCTTGGGCGCAAACTTGTAAGAGGAATCGGCAAAAAAAAAAGTGTAGAAATGAGGGGAAAGGGGAAAGCAGGCCTCCTCTCTTTCGAATTTCGCCGTCTTATTCGTCCATCTTCGTCCTCGTTCTTTTTTACTTTGCTTGTGATTTATTTTCTTACGCCGTGACTCTTCCGTGTTCTTTGTTCAGCCGCTTTTGGCGCCCTGTTCTCGCTTTCAGTCAGGTCCGCAAGCCGCAAGCTCTTCCCTCGTTCGCAGCCCTTTGCTGCCTCCTCGTCGGCCGTTCTTGAATGGCAGGTGCGCGTTCTTTATGTGCCGCTGCTTCTCATAGCGAGTGGCGAAAGCAGCGACGTGCGGCGGTTGCTTGTTTACATAGTTGGCGTAATTTCATTGAATGATGGGGAAACGGACGCGATGGTTACGGGAGCGAAAAGAAAGAAAAAGGAAGAGGCAGGTGACATCAAAGAACGGTGTGCAGGAGACAGCGGGCTTCAGCTCTTTGTTTCCCGGCTCTGCAACGCCTTGTTTTTTAAAATTTCTTTCGTTGCGTTTGTGCGCTGCTGCTCTTGCCTGATAGGGGACACCGCGGATTGAAGCCTTCGGCCTGGAGTGCTGAGCGGCTCGTGTAAGGGGAAGTGTTTGTGTTTATAAGAGGGAAGAGAAGAGAAAAGTGAGACCCGTAACTGTCTGCATCAGGGTGTGACACCTCAACGGTAGCTCACAAGGGATGGGGCTGAGGAGGGATTGAAAGGATATGAAATAAAGGTGTAGAGGGGAAGAAAGAGAGATGCGCTGGGACAGCGAGGGAGGACATATCGAGGGGATAGGAGAGATAGGAAAGATGGAAACACGGTCACAGGAGTCCGAGGGCGGGGCACCACTTGCGAGAGCTCTTGTCGGCGTCAGGAGATGGCGTAGGGCAAGTCCAGTAGGTCAGAGGTACGCTGACGTCGGAGGTCGTGAGGGCACAACCGGTTGGCACGGAATCCAGCATTATACTAGTTTCGTTCGGGAACGACTGAGAGCGCTTCTGCGTGCGCGTTCGTACCGTGTACGCAGATGTCAATAGACGGTTAGATTTTTGCTTTGCCACTTGATACTTGTCTCTCCTCACGAGTTCGTATTAATCTTTAGCCTTTCACTAGATTTTTTTTTATTACATGGCTACTCAGATTACCATTACTTGGTCCCTTGAACTATGTTCCCTTAATGTAATTTTCTACGGTACCGAACAATGCACAGTCGTTATTTTCCGATTTCAAAGCCGTCTTCTTTGCAGCTGCTGCATTTCGCTAAGTGGAAAAAAACTTTTCCCTTGCTATGATTTCGACTGCGCTTTGTTCCCTTGCTAAACAGCAGAACCACAATATGAGAAATGTGTTGCTGATTTTCTTCACTCATCGCTAACATGTCGAGTGGACAGCGGCTGCACTTTTAAGATTTTCATTTTACCGTTACATTTCTGCGTTGGCTTTTGGTTAATTACTCCGAACCTTTCGCGACATCCCGTTGGATCCTTATGTACACACCCAAAAACCGATACATAGCCGGAAAAAAAGAGGAAGAAAACAAACAATGTATCGGGTCAGTCCCTCAGACACAGCACAGCATCGAGAAAACGGTAAACGCTGCCGAAACGCACACGTCGAACCATAGACGTAAAAAGCAGCGGACGCAAGCACGGAGTCGATAAAAAAAAAGGCGAGTGGGGAAGAAGGAGGAAGAGAGTAATCACAAGTGACGAGCCTGAGCTTGCGTTTAGTCGCTTCTGCCCATTCTTGTGCATGTACAATTGGAGTCCATATATATGCACTGCGATGCACTCTGACCAGCTCCCGTGGAGCTTTGACTCCCGGCGTTTGAGCCCGAGCATCATAAGTAATAATAAAAGAAAAAGAAGGGGCGAGAGAGAGAAAGAAGCGTGGATGGACGGAAGGAAGGCCTGCTTGATGGCCGCGTCGGCACACCGGAATTCTGTTTACGATCGCAACCCAATCACAAGAATAGCTGGGGAGCCAAAAAGGGGAGGTGGAAGATGGGGAAGGAAGCGGGGGAGGCGGCGCAGCTGTAGGGACAAAATGGGGAGGAGGGGCGCGCGGGAAAGCTTTTTTATGTACGTGCCGAGCGAGGAGGCCCCGAGTAGCGCGCGCGGCGGTAGGAACGTTGAGAGAACTATTAGGGGAGTGAAGAAAAAGGAGAGGGCGAAGAGAAAGATATCGCCCGGTGCTCGAAGATTTTGAAATTGGATTGAAAGCAGCGCGAATAAAACGAAACTCGTCCCGGCGGCGAGGCGTAGTGTGTGGTGGCGCGCAGCGAAGAACCGAAAAAAAAAAATTGAGACGCGAGAAAGATGTTCAGCGAAGAAAAAAAGTTACGAGAGAATGCGTAAAAAAAAAGAACAGAAAAGGTCTTGGGAGACCGAGGCAAAAAAATGGCGTGGCAGGACGAAGCGACATGTTCTCGAGAGAATCGGAAAGAGAGAAAGAAGAGAGACACAAAATGAAGCTCGAAATGATGTTTGGAAACTATCGCTCTGTTCTTTGCGTATGAGTTGTTTCGGGCTACACTTCCCTAACTTGTTTCGTTTTTGCCCCCTACTTCTTCGTACTGCTTTCTGCGTTTGTTAGTGTTCGTGTTTCTACAATACTCCGAAAAATGTTTCGCTGGTGAAGCGGGCAGGCCTGTCTGCCGTGCGCCGGCGCTCTCTGTTTTTTTCTTCACCCCCTTCTCTCGCGGGCTTCTATATATATATTTTTATTTCTCCGAAGCCATCTCTCGAACCCACGAAGCCTTTCTTGTGGCGAAGCCTCGGTTTCTCGTCAAGCGCACTCCGCTTTATGGTAGGTTCTTCAATTCTTCCGCATTGCTGTGTGTCGAGTGCGTTTCTTCTTGGGAGACGCCAAACCTTTCCAGTCTTGCTTTTCTCGTTCTTCTTTCCTTCATTCATTTCTTCATCTTCTTCATTCTCCGTGCCCTCCGAGAACTCGAGAAGTCGTTCGCCGGCGCTGGCTAACAACGTTGGAACCGCGCGGGAAGCCCGAGTGCGCCGATGGGAAACATATAAACCGTGTCCTCGTTTATTTATTTATTTATCTGCCGAGAAATCCTGCCCCCCCCCCCCACCTCCCCGCAGCTTCCCATTTCACTGACGTAAGAAAACAGCGTCATTGGAGAGGCTTTTGAAGTGAGTTCTGAGTGGTTTGCAGGATAAATAATAAGCATTGAGGAGGAAGGAAAAGAAAGAAAGAAAAAACGAAACGACTCCGACTTTCCAAGCCAGTAGCTTACTGTTCTTATTCGTTGCTATATAGTGTGACCGCTCACGCCTGTTTACCTCAACTGTGTAAATAGAAGCTTCCATAAAGGTCTTGTTAATAATAGATTTAAATGGATCTGGTCCGGGAGTTACGGAGAAAGCAAATTGTTGCAATTGAGGGGAAGTACTGCTCCTGTGTTAACTTAGTTACGATAGTTCATGAGAGATCTGGACGGTTAACAAATAGTCTGTTTATCGAAGTATAACTTGTAGAAAAGAAAATTCGAATCCCATTGTGTTGTGATTCAACTGTAGCCGGTGAACAATGCATAGCGAAGTACTTACAAATTGAGAACCAGCTCGGGAAAACACAATGTCCAGTATTGTGCGCTTAAAAAAAAAATGAAAACCGCAGTTCTCAACCTTTTGCGATGAGTCAAAGAGGAGACGTTTGCCAAGAGGACCTTTTGTTACTATAAGCAAGTCCAGCTGTATGCTTCAGGCAGTGTTTTAATTATGTCCTTAATTATGTCCTTAGACTGAAGGAGATGCAAACAAAAAAAAAGCTGGGGCCGCCGAGGTGAACCGTGTTGCATGCTGTACTTAAATGATACCATTGTAAGCCTGAGTATGTATGTATGTATGTATGTATGTATGTATGTATGTATGTATGTATGTATGTATGTATGTATGTATGTATGTATGTATGTATGTATGTATGTATGTATGTATGTATGTATGTATGTATGTATGTATGTATGTAGTCAGACCAAACTTAAGGCTAACTAGGATAATTCATTTGGAAAAGCTGGAACGGCCGTGGGGCTGTAAACGCAATAACTAATAATGCAACTAAAACGCCTCCTGTCTGACGTGTGCCGATTCCCATATCGCTATCGGAACAACGTAGAGAAATGACCCGACAGCCAACCACGAGGTTCCCGCAGCTGGCGCTTCAAATTTACGGTTGCTCATCGCGGAGCGCGCTCAGAGAACGTTGGCGACTGTTGGAATCGCTGGGAATAAAGCTGACGTCGATCTCGAAGCCCATCTATCTGCCCCGGTCTCTCGCGAGGCGCTCCTTCGCGAGCTCTTCTTTTATTCATCTCCTATCAGCGGGAAATCACTCGGTTCGCCCCAGTGCAGCGTTGCTCACCTGTACGCCGCCTGCCAGCCGGCGTATATACGTAGTTTGCGCAATCGCCGCGGCAGGTATGCGCTTCAAGCGAACGCTCGGAGAGGTGCGTCGTTCCTTTCACGCCTTATTTACCTCACCTTTCACTTGCTTTCGCTTATTTTCGCGCGCGCGTAGATGTGCATCTAATCTAATGCGCTTCGCTGGTGAAACCGCGTAAGCACTTAGAATAGCGAACGCTTGTGTGTGTGTGTGTGTGTGTGTGTGTGTGTGTGTGTGTGTGTGTGTGTGTGTGTGTGTGTGTGTGTGTGTGTGTGTGTGTGTTTTAATCTTTCAGTCACCATGGACCTTCGCTTATGCTTCTCTCCTCTCAATTTCTTCTTCAAATTATTCTCTCTGCTTTCATCTTGCGTTGTCACAATTGTATCACCGCGTGCCAGGGTAGAAACATTTTTTAGTGCATTCTTGCACAGGTATGCACAATCTCCTCATCAGTGACCTTCTGTCCTCCTTTTCCTTATAGTAAAATAATTTAGACATCACCAGGATCTCTGCAACTCTGCTATTCCTCTCCAGGTTTTTTTCTTTAGTTTGGGGCGTTCTTCTAAATTGAACCATTCGTTATTGCGTGACAACCTCCACCCTTTAACAAAGCTTACGTCCACGCAGTGATTGCGATACGCCAACAGTAACACACGAGGCGTCAGTCAGCAATTCAATGCGGGGACTGAGCCTGGAAGTGTGGTTTTCCAACAACCCTTGTCAGCTGAATTATGCTCTATTGACACAGTTCTTTTTTTTTTTTTAACGCACTTACCGAAAAAGAGAAAAACCTAATTCGCTTGAGTTTGTATACACGCGATGTGCAAACGCCCTTCCAGTGCGTCTTCAATCACCCGCAGTGCGTTGTATGGACGGAAAAGTGATTGAGGTGTTTCTGCGCAGCACGAGACGACCGGAAGCCATTGTTTCTCGACGGCGGCTAGCCCGCGGTATGCGTTCCTCATCGACATTCGTCCCTGAGATTGCACGAAAACTGAGCTTGTCAGGACGTCCCATCGACGTCGTTTCCCGTGCCAGCATCGTCTTCCGCAGGCACGGCTTGGCTCGTGATAAGTTGATTGTGAAAATGCCAGAAACCCGCGTGCTTAGATTAAGTGCACGTTAAAGAACCCTAGGTGGTCGGAATTGGTCGGAAATGTCTGGAGCCCTCCACTGCGGCGCCTCTACTAATCGCATTGTGGTTATGTGACGTAAAGCCCCTGCAGCTATTATAAGTCCATTGTGCAATCTTTTCTTTACAGCGGTGGATCTGCAAGTACATTACGCAATAGGGATAGGGGGTATTCTGTTTTATTCTCTTTTATGTCGCTGCTGTTTTTGATTGTGAAAATGATATAATAGTTGATCGTAATGATGATGCTGATTACTGGTTCAGCGAAAGTGCTGCATTCACGCTTCGACAAACGATCCGTTGGCATGCGCAGTGCAAGTAATGGATGTTCAATAGCTCTTCTATTAGAATGATTATTACGGTGCTTATCGGCACCGTAATAATAGTTACCGGCTCGCTTACTATTATTACTTACTCATTACCCTTTTGCTGAACCATACGTTGCTCGTTCGTTCTCAGCGACAAAGTCACGTTCGCCTTACAAGTCGAGCATACTTTCGCCCCACTTTTAATAAGTGAAGTGCTTTCGAATTGGCTCAACTGTTCCTCTCGTCCCCGTTTGACACTAACGAGGGCGTCGCCTGTGACGAAAAAAAAAAAAAAAAGACTGAATGAATAATTCAAAAAAGAACAGCACCACGTCGCTCAAAGCGTATAGCGCGACCACACGTGCACGTAATACGACTTCGTGCGTTGACGGGAACCATTAACGGTTCGTCAAATTGCCCCCGGGTCTTCACAGGTGAGCCACGGCTTGTACTTTTCTTGTATACCTGTCGCCTCCCGTAGCGATGGCGTTTCGACTCTCTCACGACATCATTTTTCCCCTCCTTTCTTTTTTTTTTCGGTTATTGTACTCATTGTTTTTTTTTCGCACAACTTTCATACGCGCGTGCTCCTGAGGGGCCAAGTTCAATGCCCTCGCTGTTATCGGTGAATCGCCGATCGAACGGCTCAAAACTCCGCGCGAAAAAAAAAAGAAAAAAAAAAAAGAAAGGTTCCCGTCCGCCTTCGCTTGAAACGTTTATATACCTCGGTTATTCTCGACACTTCTTCGTATGCGATCGTCGACGGTTTTTTTTTTTTGTCTGGGCTAGGGTTGTGATCTATATTTAGGTTCATCATCTTCATTTCGTTTATTCCGGGGACGAACGCGTATTTAAAATTTATATCGTTTCGCTGTCTTTCGATCTGGTTTTCGAGTGTGGCGTGGTGGGGGAATCGTGTATTGAAGAAATAAAGGAACAAAAAGAGAGAAGAAAAAAAAACCAAAAAAAAAAAAACCAGTAAGGTGTGTTGTTGAGTCTCGTGCGAGATACGGAAGAGAGGACGGAAATTGATTCGCGGAATATTTTCTCGCGGCTTCTGTACGCTCTTTTTCCGCTTCCGTCGTGTCGGGTTCCGTTTGCCCCTCTCGCATGGCTGCCCGATTTCGTATGCTTTTGTTGATAGTTTTTTTTGTTTTAAATTTTAAGCTGCCGTGAAAAGAGCGTCTGCATCGTGTCCATAATACCGAAAGGTGGAAATTGTTGAGGTGGGAACGTCTTGTGTCTCTTCGAAGCTTCTCCGTTTATGCCCCGAATCGGTTTGGAGCTGTCAGTGTAAATTGAACTCGGCTGAAGAATGAGGGAGTCGGAAGCTTGATCCTCATTGAGCTGTTGGTGAGATGTGGCCTTACTGCGGTTCGTATACATAAGAATTTGTGCACTCGGTTTGTTTATGCTTACGCAGGCTTTACACTTATATGTGCTCGTAAGTTCGTACTTACAGTGTTGTATCCTTACTTTATACTCTCACGTTTCGTCTGTCACTCAAACAAAGCCGCTGCGGTGGCTGCATGGTTAGGGCGTCCGCTTCCAATGCGGGAGGTACCGGGTTCGATTCCCAGTGCTGACCGGGATCCCGTCGTTTTTTTTTTTCCAATGGGTAGAGGAGTACACCGACCTGGCGCTCGGTTGTGGGTACTCATCTGGAAAGGAAACCCCATAAGGTTCTGCGAAGGACCCTGGGCGTACTTTAATCCCTCGCAGCCTTGGCGAAATAGTTGAGCATCCGCGGCGGCTCGACGTTCTGAGCGGAGGCATCCGCCGCTGCTCCCACTCCGAAGCAAATCCAAGTTATCTTTCTCGAGGACTGCAGGAGTGCATCTGTGTGGGCTGGTTTGTGAATTATTAAGACAGCAACAAACAACGCGAAAAATGTTCGCTAACCGTGTCTTGCTGAACGATGTTGGGCTCTTCCATAAGAGCGCGCTTTCGCTTTAATACGACCTTTAGTTATAATATGAACATTGCGTCTCGTGGGTTACTTCGCGTCGCGCAGAATTGCATGTTATGTAGATTATTCGGTTTTCGCATACTTGATGGTCTGGTGCAAGAAGCACACCGACTCGGCAGGCTTGCGTCGATGACTGCGATAAGCAGTCCTCCAGCAACACGAACCCCTCGAAGGCCATAAATGGATGTCGTATAGTGAAGCCACGGGGGTTTCCAACTTCATTTTTGACCCCACACGACGTTCGTGATGTACATGTCTATATCTAACGTAGCTAGTGCTGCGTCTTTATACAAGCTTTGCGACAGGCAGTGTACATGTATAGGTACACTGCCTCATATCTGATCATTCTACCTACTCCTCTTATTAGGGAGGATGGATGAATGAGGGGGGTGGAGGGGAGGAAAATATGTTCGTCTTACTGAACTTATACAGCTTACAGCTTCGCGAGTGATATGGAGGTCGACGTACTTCTGGTGCGGGGGATTAACGCTTAATCCGCGATCGAGATTCTAAATCTACCCTTGGCGATGTATGTGCACCCCGCACGAATGTATACTTGCAAGATGGGGCGTCGGTTGCGGATTTCAAGGGAAATTAAAAAAAAAAACGTGCTCTAAAAGAGAAACTTGATCTGGTTGGCGGTATTCGTGTGTACTTAGGCTGCGGAAACAGCCTCTTTGCTTTCATGGTAAGCCTGGCACGCAAAATAGCACTGAACATGTATAGATAGCGCATCTGTTCCACCCGTCTTCTTTTCTCGATACGTGTCGCGCTCGATCCTATATACGAGCTGTATGTGTATCGAGGAGAACATGTTCGTGTACTACTACTCTCTGTAGGAACCCATAGGGAAATGTGCGCTTATTACGTCTACCATACACGCCTAGGTGCATTTTTTTTTTCGTTACCAGTCACCAGGCCGTTAGTCATGTTTTTCACTTGGCTGCTATTACGTAGATTATTTCGTGTGTGTGTGTGTGTGTGTGTATGTGTGTGTGTGTGTGCTTTTTTCGCCCCCTATATGTAAAAATAACTAAAAGGAAAAAGGGGGGTAGCCCGTACCACCAGGAGGTATAACGGGCTCAAGCCAATCTAACATAAATGAAGTGGGGAAACTTCCCAAATTTTTATTTTTATTTGAAAAGGCCAATCAGTTAAAAAAAATAACATGGGTAAAACCTAGTGAGTGCAGCATGAAACTGTAATAAATAAACTAGTTAGCTTCTCAGGAATGAGCAGGTCGATATGCAGCAGCAGTGTATTTCCCCCACTTGAGTTTTTGGAGTTCGTGTGTGTGTGTGTGTGTGTGTGTGTGTGCGTGTGTGTGTGTGTTGCGTGGGTGTGTGTGTGTTTGTGTGCGTGTGTGCGTGTGTGCGTGTGTGTGTGTGTGTGTGTGTTTATTTTAAATGCATTGTCGTTGAATGCAGAAAGTCCAAAAACAAACAACGAAGTGGGATGCGAGCCAAAGGTCTTGAGGATGGGTAAACGTTGACGAGGATGGTAGCAGTGGCCTCTGTGATGTCGAAGCCCATTTCTTCACCAGGAGTCATGTAGCCAGGCACGTCGGGCTGTCGTTCCAACCAGCGATGCAGCAGGGAACCTTGGGCAGCCTGTTTGCCGCTGCGAACTTAGACAAGGCGCCATTCGCAATAGTAACAAGCTTTTTTTTAAAAAAAAAAAGGGGGGGGGGGGGCAGGATTAGGTACTTGCGCAAGCGTTGCGAATCCTATGGTTCGAGTACTTAGGGAAAATGGAGCAGTGATGCTATCGTTATCAGTCGCCGAGGTTTTCCCCCACCTTTGTTGGCATAACTGCGACTGTAATCGAGAGCACTCACGCAAAAGTTGTGATAGGGAGGTGATTCGGAGTATGAAGCGACGTCCTGATAAAGTGTTGGTAGCTAATACGTGTCATGTGGATGTCATAGAAACAGAGTTGCGCATGACAGTCACTAACTGAAGTAGATACGCGCAAGATTTTCTATTGGTCAATAGCCCATAATAATGCGCAGGTAGTGTTGTATCACTTTTGGGCACACGTAAATGAATCACAATGTGTTGCGTGTTAGGGCATTCATTAAAGTAGTGTTGTTCGCTCAAGCAAGGTGCACCGCACATACACCTGTCCGATGCAGTTATATTGAATCGATGAAGATAATACTGAAAGTGTCCGTGACCAGATAATAAGTGTGTTAGGTTTTTAGGAGGCGGGAACCATTGAGGAATTTTGTACGGACTTGTGATCCAATGAAATAGCGTTGTCTCAGGTCCCTCAGTCTGCCAATGGGTGTGCCAATATGAATTCAAAATTTTATGAAACTGAGTTCGTACTGACCGAATAGATAATTTGGCGTAGCGCACGAAGCCTGATTTCCCTCCTAATGCAGCTGCAGCGTCAGCTAGCTCATTTCCCAAAATTCCCATATGGCCAGGTACATGAAACATTTTTATAATTTTGCCTGACGAGATTATATGGTTAAGAAGCAGCTTAATGTTCCGAATTCTTTCATCGTTATCAGTGAGACTTGAAAGCTTCATTAGAAGCGATAGACAGTCTGTGTAAATGTGGGCTGGCGTGTTAAAGTTGTTTGTAAAAACGAAATGAAGGGCTTCTTGTGTGTGTGTGCGTGTGTGTGTGTCCGCGCATCCATACGTTAGTCTGCACTTTTTTCGAGTCGATTTTCGCATGCAGTCCTCCTCGTGACGAGACTTCTCGTACCGAGATACTTGTCTATACCGTACGCATACCAGTATATAGCCTTATAGTGACTTGTATGTTACCCGCCTCAATCTCAGTTAGACGCCGATGTCTAAACGGAGTGCCGCCAATAAACCGCTGAACTCGACCTCGAAGTCACTCTCGCTGGTTTTGTACGTACGCTCAGCTCAGTTTATAGCGACATGATCTTCCACCGTCAACAAACGGCGTCTTCCTCGCCTCATGCTGCAACGTTAAACCTATATACACAGCTGTGGCATGTCCCACTGGTCACACATGTGCGCGGCTTAAAAAAAAAAAAAAAAAAACAGTACTCGCGTATCACCGCTGATATCGCGAGGTCTTGGTGTGCACACTAAATGTTGAAATCGTACTTCTCACAGAAGGATGAGGTTCCAAAGCCACCCGTATATTCAGATATTGGCTCAACCACGTTTCCCCAACTCTGGCCCCTTGCGTGAAAGTGCGAATGGATCGTGAAATACGCATCGTTCCAAGCTATATCATTGACCTCCTTTTTCGCTGTGTCCTGTCGTCGATATTCGAGGTTCAGCGCTTTCTCGCAAGCCTTTACGCACGTTTGTCCATAGGCGAAAGTCGAAACCTTAGTTGTTTTTTAACCGTGCAGCACGGGTGAATTCCACAAGAATGGATGTCTTTCAATAAGAGAGAGAGAGAGACCGGGGGAGGGGGTTACGACAGACTATGTCAGGAAACGGACGACCAGCTGAATGACATGGTGCAGCGCTACGCTGGGCCGTGTGAAAAAAGGACTCGCCACAGCGCTGAACACAATTGACGCGCTGACGCGAGCGGTTTCCTTAGCCTGGAAAAGGGTGCTGGCTGCGCTTCCGTTTGAAGTCGAATCGACGCGGAAGCCACGACAGCGGCATTCTTTCCGGGGGGGCGTCGCTTCCTACTTCAAATCGATGTTCTCCGTCGTCCGCTGTTTAGGGCTTTTCTTTTTTTTTTTCGCACATTAGATGCGTCGCTTTGTTTTTTCCCACCTATTTTGTGGGCTTCATCGTTTGTGAACCGTTGGACGACGAATGGTGCATTTTCTCTAATGTGAGCCTTTTGATCGGAATAATGAAAAAAAAATGAAAGGTTCATAGGACAAAATGTTTCGAATGCAGGCTGTAAGGAGACATACAGAATGGTTTCGAATTTACTTTAGCAAACCGCTGTCCTTTTACGACCGCAGGATAGCGATTTTGTTCGAACGGTGGTAGGCAATCTCACCAGTATAGTGAAGCACATGTGTAGTGACAATCCAGTCTCGTTATAGGAACTAAAGATTACGACTTTACATACCAAAAACTCCCAATGTTTTCCCGAGCTATGCATACGATCTCTTTTGTATCACAGATGTGTCTCTTTTTTTTGTAGATGCGGATGCAAGGTAAACGAGCAGGCGGCTACTTAGGTAACTTGTGCCATATTCATGCAAAATGCCAAAGTGCGAGAGAAACTGGAACCGCGATGTGTCGCTGACTCTACACTTTGATACGTCAAGTTCCACTTGCATTCGATGTGCGCACACTCTGCACGTTGAGCTGCTATTGGGGTTTGTAATTCTACGTGCGTGTAGAGTATGGACGCAAAAGAAACGCCATTGCAGTAGTAGATGCAATGTTTCCCTTTCTCTTCTTGTTTCTGTATTTGTGGCAACCAACACAACAGGGCTCTTGTATTGACATTCAAGTTACAGTGATAGCCAGCTAGTAGCACTATCTCGACAGCAAGTCTTTCCTGCGGGGCGCGTCAACCTAATAAACTATGCGTCTCACCACTGCACGAAGCGCTCGCTCATGTGCGCTACAGGGTAGCAAAACTCGTTCACTTTTAGACATTAAATACTACAAATAGCCGCCGTTTCCTCTCCCATGTGTGAGTCGCTTTCGTTCGTTCGTGTGTTCTTTCGAATCTCGGCATTTTACAAACGTCGTCCGCGCGAATGCTCGGTTCCCACGTGGGACGCACGTATTCCGGCGTGCAGAGCGCCCTCTACGCACCTTCCTTCTCCTTCGCATTTGGGTCTGGCCGGAGAGCTTCCGCCGTGGTTACATTTTGTGGCGGGGAATTATTTATGACCTAGTTGATTTTCATGGCCATCTTATGGCCCGCTCGACGAGATAAGTGCCGCCGCGAACGCACGCCCGTTGCGGAAGAGCGCGTATCTAAAATGCGGGATCGTACAGCACCGGCCCTTATTGCCATACCTCAAGCCCAAGATCCGGTGCGTCTTCGCTCCACATCCTCTCCCAGTCTACCCCTCGCTATCCAATACCGCGCAGTATTGTCGAGGCTAAGAGGAAAGTTGTATCTGTACTTTCACTACTAGAACTTTGTGGAACTAGAGCAAAGAAGTAAGCGCCGACTTCTCGGTAGTGCGCTTACTACACGTTGAACAGACTCAAGCCCGTGTCGCTCTTGAAAGCAAATATATTTGACACTGCCATTCGTGAAAACGTTAACCGAAGCTTGTTAAATCTAGCTGTCTAAGCCTGTACGTTCAGCGTCAATGCGTGGTTATTTGTTCTCAGCGGACATCCCTACAGCGCCGATTGGTCTATGACGATTGGTCTGACGCGACCGTCACGTCTCCCAGTACTGTATCGTTTTATTAGGAACACTCGACGTAGATGTCGATCACAGCATTCTTCTTATATATGTGTGTGCACATGCGCCTTCGCGGAGAAGCAGCTCTTGGCGAAATAGTGGCGCGCTATCTTTATTGCGCCCCCCCCCCCCATTTTTTTTTTTTGTGGCAACTCAGTATTAGGCGCGCCCAAGACAGGCGTTTCGTGTGCACTCTTAAAAAAAGGGTTGTAATACTTACTAAGTTTCACTTACTAAGTGCTTGTCACATATGTTACTACCCTCTTAGTAACTGGAGTTAGTAACAAGAGGCTTAGTAACCGCTACTAAGCAAGTATGTTAGTAACGGATACTACCATCTTAGTAACAGGTGCTACCCTCTTAGTAACAGAAGTTGCAGCATCTTAGTAACATATACTACCCTCTTAGTAACTGAAGCAAGCAGCGTGTTAGTAACAAGTACTACCCCCTTAGTAACTGAATCAAGCAGCATGTTAGTAACAGATACTACCCTCTTAGTAACAGAAGAAAGCAGTACCTTAGTAACAGATACTACCCTCTTAGTAACAGGTTCTACTATTTTAGTAACTACAGCAAGCAGTCTGTTAGTAACAAATACTACCTTCTTAGTAACTGCAGCAAGCAGCATGCTCGTAACAGATAGTACCCTCTTAGTAACTGAAGCAAGCAGTATCTTAGTAATAGATACTACCCTCTTAGTAACTGCAGCAAGAAGTCTGTTAGTAACAGATACTACCCTCTTAGTAACTGCAGCAAGCAGCATGTTAGTAACACATACTACCCTCTTAGTAACTGAAGCAAGCAGCCTCTTAGTAACAGATACTACCCTCTTAGTAAATAAAGCAAGCAGCATGTTTGTAACAAATACTACCCTCTTAGCAACCAGTTAGTAATTGGTCCTAACCACTTACTAAGTGCAAATCGTAACACGTCCCACACTACTTGATAAAAACATTACGAACTTAGAAACTTCAGTAACATACTAATCGCTAATCACTCTCCGACTGCTTTAGTTGCACGGTAAAGTGCAGGAAACCTCAGATAATGAGAGGATCCCAAATATAGGTGAAGTGCGGCTCTACAACTAGATTTCTTGTGCATGTTGTTGGTGAAAGGCTTTCTGCAGACATGACGAAAACCACAAGTTTCATCATCTAACATGCCATAAATACATAACTTTCAGCATTTGATACACACACTTCAATCTTTATTATATAAGCTCTGCTTATTGCACATTGCTGTCAGATCAGCTCTTGATCGACGAAATCGTCCTTAAAAGTAGTGGTGCTCTGGGCACACTTGGTAGTCCACAAAAGTACTCGAGGAGCGTTAAGGTGTTTTTGTTACTCTCCGAGTACATGATGTCCAGTACCCAATACAGTTCCATGATAGCCGTCATGCCGGCTATAACATCGACGACATGAATGTTGAATGCCTCAAACACTACGGTCATTTCTTCGGCCTCTCTGATACTTGTTCCCTCAAAACAAAGAGCAGGGTAGATGTCCTGTAAAGTTAAACATTAGTATTAGCCATTAGCAGAATCAAAATGCTAAAAAATGGAAAAGAGCAAATTTTTTTCAAATGGTGACAACGAATAATAAAAGAAACAACACAAATGAGAGTTGACTCGTGACTCAAATTTCATTGCACATGAAACGTATATATTGTCACAGAGTCATGATCCGGACGAAGCAAGCAGTCGGGCTGCCGAAGATTAAATCTTTATTTCGCTGAACTTGTGGCCGCGAAAGGAAAAGACACTTTGCAAATAATGTACAGCCGCAGTCACGTCTGCGTATAGTGCACGAGCAGCCGGCGTTGCTCTGTGGCAAGACACCTTGCGGCCGTTGTAGGTTGTGACGCCGCGTGCACAGGAGCATGCGCGGCCTTACAAACGTGCAGGCCTGCTCTGCACGGGTGACAACGTTGGCAGGTGTGCTTGTTTAACCAAAAATCCGCGCTCGCTCAAGGCACTTTGGTCATATCTATTGCATAAGAAGAGGCGCGTTTCGACTGATAACACACGCTGCAAAACAACGCACTCTTTGTGATCGTTTTGATTCTGTGGCCGTCTAGACTTTTTTTTTCCGCAGCTGTTGGCATCATCATATCTACATATAATCGCATGCCTCAAAAAAGCCACAAAGCTTGCATCATTGGTGCAGGCTCGCTATATCCATCAAAATGCCCTTTGTTTTATGAAATAGATGTGACGAAAGTGCCCTGAGGGATCGCGAATCTTTGGCTAAACAGGTACACTTTCCACCATTCTCACCTGTGCAAAACAGGCCCGCATGTCTGTAAAGCTGTGCATGCTCCTGTGCACGCGACATCACAACCCGCAATGACCACACAAGGTGTCGTGCCGCAAAGCAAGGCCGGCTGCTCACGCGCTATACGCAGACGTGGCCCATCTGTACATTGCACTGTTAGTGGCGAACAAAGCGATGTCCATTGGTCCTCTGACAGGTGGTAAAGCGTGCTTGTTTTTATACATGTGCGATCAAAGATTCCAGCATTATCAATGGTGGCCGCGTAATCACTCAACGAAGCAAGACTACAGTCGACGTCGGATTTCCCGGACGCCCAAAATTCCGGACATGCCCGATTTCCCGGACTCATCTGCGGCACCGTCAAGTTCCCCATAGAGTCAATGTATTAAAAAGTCCGAAATTCCGGACGCTTATAGCCTTTGGCATCCAATTTCCCGTACTTTTTACTGTTAACCGCCGACCGAAAGTTACCATTGACGCCGCCATTTTGTTTGTTTTTATATCCTCGAACCCGCCATACTCGCACCGTTGCCAACTCCCGCACCGCGCCGCGGCTGCCGTAACCTCGAAACCGCATGTGTCAATCTATTGCTAGCCGCGGCTTAGCCAAGCCAAACCTCGCTGAGTTCGTTCACGTGTTGTTTTGTCAGCTCTGCAGTCGTGCCTGCGGTTGATCGTTTGCTGCTGCGCGCTATCTTCAGTGATCACGTTTCCCGACCTCCAGCATCCATCGAGTTCCTAGCCGTTTCGTGCTGCACTTTTCGTCTAGCGGATTCACCATTTACAGCGATGGCACCAACTGCTCCTTCGTCCTGCGCCCTGCCGGCGTGTCGATTCCAGCTGGGATAACCTTTGAGGGCTTCGCCGACGCTGACAAAGACCTTGAGCTATGTGCGGACTTAACCGATCACGAAATCATTCGTCAAGTTACGGAGGATTCCGACGACTCTGACACCGTGAACGAAGAGCCATCACCTACCCAGCCAACGAGCTCGGAGTTGACGTGAGCACTGATGACACTATCATCAATGTACAGCAGCAACATGACGTTGACTGAAATTGAGGCAGACATGATCGCGGGCAAGAGGAACGTCGTGCAAAAGAAAATAGGCGACTACTTCGCGCCCAAGTGCTGACCTATGAGGTAGCGCAGGCCACGTCAGATTTTTTTTATAAATAAACGGCTATTTTCAGAGCCACCTAAACGATGTATTGGCTGAATTGCAATGGAAATCTTGTACTCCGGTCATTACCCTCTCAGTCAGCGAAAAATACCTACAAGAAAAGGTGCATTTTCACGTGCATTCGTTTTTGCGGACGTTTTCGTGGTCCCTTGAGGGTCCGGGAAATCGGACGTCGACTGTATTGGCGTCCGGCGCGCAATCATAACGGAATCATCTAACACAATCGTGAGGCTTCCAACACACCACGCCGTGGTCTGAGTGGAGTCTTGTAAACAAACATTGCGGGTGAGACCCGAATACATCAAGATAATATGCATTGCAATATACTAAGAGAAAATTTATCAACGGAAACGCTAAAGCACGACATGACCTTCTGGCATAAGCACACGTGCTCATCTAGAAATGACAATTCCCTCTGCGACAAACAGATGCAGAAGAAATGCTCATTTCTAAAGAAGCAGGCATGGTCATTCCAAAAGGTCATGTCACGCTTTAGTGTTTATTATAATAGGGTTTTCCTTAACATATAAACTTTTAGGGTGCAATGAAATTTATGTCAAAAGTTTTTATTTTTCACTTTACCATTGTTTCTGTGCAAAAAAATTGTGCCGTTTCCTTTTCAATATGCTTTACTTTACTAAATGAAACGTAAAGTTACTTACAGGGCCCCTCAGAAATTTCGGCTTCTCTTTCAGCAGCAGTGGGAGGAGTTCTATTAAGGCAACTGCAAATCGATCTGGAAAAGGATTGTTATTGCAATATCACAGCAATAATATCACAATCACACAGCAATATCACAACAGTAATACAAAGAGAACCTAGAATGACTGAACATACTTTACATACTTACATTTACGGCTATTGCCTTCCAGTTTTTCAAGCTCCTTCTCGAGCTCCTTCACCAGGTCCTTTGTTGAATGGCGAGTTTTCAGTAGCTCCAGAATCCTGGGTCCAAAGTTGTTGAAAAATTCCAACAGCTTTTTTTCCATCTGGATGCTTGTTATTGCTGTAAATTCTTCATGAAGCTATAATCATAGAAGTATATTTAAATTAATTTGCAATTACAAATCTGGGCAACAAGTTTCCAGCTAACATATAAATGAAATGAAGGTCAAAAAGACACTTGGCAGTCAATTCGTCGTAGAGAAAACAAAAACACACATGGGTGTATCTAGATATTTACAGAGCAGGTCCCAATTTTTTTTGGCTGAACACATTAAAAAATTTTTATATCGCGAAGTGGCTTATTTTATCAAAAACAAGTTTATTTGCTTCTGCAGGTGTAGTTGTTGTCAGAATGATACTAACCTAAAAAAAAATGATTCAAATGCAGTTTATGGCATCATTTCAGTGCTTACGTCAGAGTGAATGCGAATGGACAATGCCCAATATACCTTGATGCATTTTCAGATTTGTCTGAATTTGAGCACGAAAAAAAAAATTGACTCAAATATTGACTCCACTGCAGGCCTTTGTCCTGCAGTGGACGTAATCAGGCTGATGATGATGATTCAAATTATCAACACTATGTGCCATCTGCTACCCAAAATTATTTTTTTTTTTGGCAACATCATAAGACATTCTCGAAAATTTCTGTTGTAGCTGACAGCCATCATGAGTAAAAAAAGAAAAATAAATGCAAAAGCAAATATATAAAATTAAGCAGACAAAGTTGTCTCAATGCACAAGTCATTTACTGCAATCTGTTTTGCTATTGCTATTGTGGAATGGTGGCATAAACATGTTATTATTTTACATGTCGGCCAGTGTTTGCCCACTGAAATGAAATCAATTAAAAATGCTTTGTCAAACAAACAAAAAATAAATAAAAAAGCCAGGAGTTAGTGTCAAGTGCTTTCATAACACTGGTAGCGGCTTAGGCTTGTTGGATATTCATGACAGTAGAATACTAGCGCGAGAACACATGGACAGAAGAAGAGTGAACGGCACACTGCACTTGTTACAACATAGTTTATTGCTGCAGCCGTAACATACACCTAATTAAAAAAACACGAAGGTGTGTAACATAATTTTAATTATATACTTGAGGAGTTGCACCTACATGTATTTAAGCGCATGTTACAGCTGCAGCAATAAACTATGTTGCGAGAAGTGCAGTGTGTCGTCCACTCTTTTCTCCATGTGTTTTCGTGCTAGTATTCTACTGCTTTCATAAGCCTGGTAGTCAAGGATTTGGGACTGTATAATGATCGTATCGAACCATCCACGGGACGCTTTTTGGTAAACTTTGTTAGAGTGTGAACATACTTAAATTTTAAAACAGATTTGGAGCCAGTGGTCTGGGAAGCAGAAATATGCTCGAAATAGCTAAGCAGACAGCCTCTTGCTTCCCTGCATGCATTTAACATAAAAATGAGGCTTTAAGTCAGTAAAGAATGAATGAATAATTCCTTAAAAACTTGACCATAGCACTGTTGTGCAAGCAATGCCTGCTTCAATGTAGTACAGCTAAAGACCCACTAACCTGTTCACAAGCTACTTTTGAAAACCTATTCAAGTTTCAAAAAGACAGCTGGTAAATATCGTAAGTGAAAGCATGCAATGCAGATGCTGCATTCACATGATACTGACCATCTCAACATTTCCTAAAGCGGGATACTTTTCAAGTATCTCAGCTGTTGTAGGCACTGTATCTTTCATCCACGACCTCCTAGAAGAGCGTGTCTGCTTCATCGATTCGCTCAATTTCTGGAGGTCCGGAGCACGCTTCGACATCTCTTTGGACATGAATTCCAAGTGTCCCACTAAAACACCTTCATCGTGGTCATCATATGGGATGCTTGTTGTCTAACAGGGTAAAAAAAAAAAGTAGAACGAACACTTGTATAAGGCAACCATAGTCTTCCTGGAATTAAGGCAACATGATGCTACCTAGTTATGTCATTAACCCCCCCCCCACATTTTTTATTTTTTTTAAAATGGGGCTTGTTGAAGCAGAAAAAGACAGCTCATGCGGAGTGCCGTTTTAGTGCCAAAACATTTCACTTACTCAAGCGATGATGAAGCCGTAGACTGTTATTAGCGAGCTAAGCCACATGCAAATGTTACTTGTAAAACATTGAAATGAACTTAAAAACAGAAATTGCTACCACGCGGCGTTGCCGTTTAGTTTGTGCAGCAATGGCACTATCTTGAGGTTTCCGTTTTCCATAGACCTCCTTGGCTTCCTGCACAGCAGGCAGAGTACTGAGAGTTCTTCGCATGTACCCGAATTTATACTGGATGGATACTTTCCAAGAGTCCTGCAAATAAGCATATTGGACTTTGGAAGACTATTTACATAGAGATTACGTAGTGGTCTCATTGAAGTTCATGCTACATAAACAAATATTTGAGATAAAAAGAAACATGATGTTAGGTGCAACACATTAAAGGGACACAAAAGAGAAACAATGAATTTGTTAAGATTGATAAATTGTGCTCAGAGTTCTATAGCGTAATTTATTTCACCATCATAGGTGTATTGATAGAGGAGAAAATTGAGTTCAAAATTTCATTTTTAAATTTTGTGTGCACGTGATCTAAAATATTTCAAAGCGTATTGTATTTTGATAGTGCCATTTTTTGGGCTTGCTGGTAAATAGAACTTGACGACATATTGAGCGCTAAGAGACAGGGACATGAGGGAGTGGACAACACAATGCGCTAGCTTCAACAATTTTTATTTTCAGGAAACGCCAAGCTATATATCCGTGCACAGTGGTGCCACCAGTCTATCCACTAGCCACTTTCCCGATCTAACAGGTCAACTGACGGTGCACTTACGCACGTGTCACCTTTGCGAAAGATAGCATCAGCTTCAATTATCTCTCGCACGTCTGTATCTTCATGCTTCGCCACAGCAGGCCTGCTGTCAGGTGCTCCTAGAACTATCGCAAACATTCGCAAGCATGATACATTCGCAAGCAGAAACATTCGCAAGCAGAACTATCGCAAGCATGATATCTCGTTAAAGAGCCCTGAGCCTAATTTAGGCATGTGTCAAGTTATAAAAAAAACTTTTAAGCATCTGCAGGATCCTTCATCCGATGCAAATGAAGCTGCAATCTGCAACCACAACAATAGAGTGTTCTTCACACTTAAAAGTGGGAAGAACACTACGGTTCATAAAAATATATGTTGCTATATCAAGGACACATAATTTTGCACCAACCTATGGCACTGGTCAAACATCATCACTTGTATAGGATTGTGTGTGTTCATAAGTGCAACTTATCTGGTATATTCAAGCAACAAATATCTTTTTCTTTTCCCACATTTAATTAAATGTGTAGGTAACAAAGTATCACACACATGAGTGTTAATTACCCCTTATGTAATCAGACAATGCGGGCCATCAATGGAAGCCGTACGAGGTTAAACACACTCCAGTAGGGCTCGCATTTCTCACTGACCAAGGCTAATACTCAATATAAAACATTACAGTAAGCACAGACAACAATGCAACGATGATTATGCGATTATGTAGTCTAGATGTTCCGCTGCAGAACTTGAGCCAACGTATGTTTTACTTACTGCTAGACGCATTTCTTCGATGACAGAACACGTGCAAGAACCAGTAGTACACTTCACAAATATTTAACTTTCTTAAAACAAAAAGTAATTTGATAAAACTGTCTCCACGAATAGATAATTGATGTTGCTAGTAAATATGCTATTTAGCATAATTTTACTAGAACAACCTCAGTGTAAAATTTACGACTAAACTAGAGCAAAAATTACCTTTTATGCAACTTTGTCGCCAGCTTTGCAAGCCATTTGACAGTATATGTGTCTCAAACTATTTTTTGTGTGACAGTAAAAGTTTCTGACACTCAAACAATACAAAATATTGCATATCACTAAATGTAGTCTGTTTGTAAAAAAATCCCAAACATTAAAAATTGTGTCCATATTTAAGGTAACATAAAAACCCATGCAAACATAAAAGTTTGTTAAACCTATTTTTAGTAAAAAGCCTACCATCATTCTATAGGAAAAATTTTGTCCTAACTTAATTTGGAAAGACCAGATTTTTTCACTACGCGTGTTACAAGCTAAAGTTTCAAGCTTTCCGAAAAAACTTCATGTGTGGCTTGCTGCTCCCAGTCAGTCAGTGAAGAACTTTGTTTATTGATCCTGAGGACCTTTTTTCACCCAAAAATATTTCGGCGGGCCACTTCTTGCTTTATATGGATGGTCCATTGTTGATATCGCAGATGGTTGAGCGCCAAGGCTCGTACAAGTTGGCGTTGAATGACCCATACAATGACCCATACATTAGCTTACCGACTTACCCAACTCCAACGCACACAACATTTACATGAAAAAAAAAAAATAGTGCAAACCCCGATTCTAATGTGCACTTGTGCTCCTTCACCCCCCCTCCGCCCTCAGATAAAAGGACTTGTTACTTGCTTGTGCTACATTCTATGTTTAGCCTTGTAGCTCTCAAATGTTTGTTTTCGTTCTTTATTCCTAGTTTTCCCATTCACATACATTTTGCTTTTTTTTTTATTGCCATGAAAGCAGATGTTGGTGCACAAATGAGGCACCAGCTACTCCTTAGTTCTAGAAGTGACAAAACATGCCACAAGCCAGGTTCGAAAATTGCACGTAAAATAGTGCATTCCGCGTGACACCAGATTGTTACTAATTAGCATGCAGCACACACAATATACAATTTTAATATCACCGTGCCGGTCCGATATGATGTCTCGAGAATGCAAAGAATATAGTTATTCAAACAATCTTATATGTTTCACCGTTTTCTTTTCCAGTCCCTTTTTCTTTCCAACTGATAGCATTATCATAATCTGCCAAACATTTTCTGTGGATATTGCGATATGTCCAAATCGTAAAAAATTTCACTTACCCAACCAGTACCAATTGTGTCTCTAAGGACAGGGTATTCAACAACGAGTGCCTTTGAAGCAGCCTCATAGAGCCGCCTTCCTGGGTATCTATGAAAGCAACAAATGTTCAGCCGGTATTCAATAATATACAGGAGAGTACGGAGGCACTTACACAGTGAAGTTCATCAAATGGTGGCTTAACCAAGACACAATCCTTGATTTTGTCCGACTCGAAACTTTTCCGAGTTCTGTATTGCCAATGGCAACTTTTAGGTCTAAGGGAAGGGGTGGCAGTCTATAATCACTTCCGTGAAAAGGTTGAGTAGTTGATGGCTCCAACTCGGGAGAAACCACAAGCAGTTCATTTGTGCTGAAAACAGGATAAAAATCAGCAGGCTTTCAGTTTGGTGCAACAATTCGAAGTTGAGCTACTCACCTGCAAGCATGAGGCATGGCCTCATCAGTGATTATTCTAATTTTGCTCCCATCACAAAAGACATGGTTCCCTGGAGGGTCGACATAAGCTTCAAATTGTGCATTGTAAACCTGAAAGAAATTTAATGCTTATACAAACACAATTACCGTGGGCAACAAATAATAAAACTTTCAGCTGTCAGTATTATTTCAAAGACATTACTATGCTAGCCACACAGGTGCAATTTGTATGCATGAAGTGAACAAGTGGCAAACTGTTCTTGTTCATTCTTTCCATGTCCCTGTCATGTTTATTTACACATACCAGTTTTACTTTCAAGTGGCAAAAGACAGGCTAGTTGGCGCGTGTACGAGATAAATTAACAGCGCAACCACAGGACGAAGAAAGAAAACATGAGGATAGACGCTGAATATCAACTGTATCAGATAAATTAACAGCGCAAACACAGGACGAAGAAAAAAAAAAAAAACATGAGGATAGGCGCTGAATGTCAACTGAATAGCAAATCCCACATACATCTTGCTGCATGAACATCGAGTGAAGCTTTGGGCTAGTTGGTTTTGCATAAAAAAGTCCATATCGCGCTGTATGTAATTCATTATGAACATCGAATTTTATAGACGATGCATGTGGCAGACTTTGTGTGTTTTTGGAACAAGCAGCACATCCTCTTCTCTTTTTGTTCACTAGGCAACACGTACCACCTGTTTCGTGGGCACTGAGAGCACATGTGAGCAGTAGCACGTCTGCCAGCCTCCTTGATTCGACACTACACCCTATGGATGTCGGGACTGACTGCAGCTTGTCAGATGAACTTCAGTACGACATGAGCAGATGATGCAGAAAACCAGCAGTAGTCAGTCTCGAAAAGCAGGGCTGCGTCTTGTGTGTGCGAGTGTGGTATAATGAATTTTGAATGATGGACAGTTCGATACTTTTTTTCTTCTTCAAATAAGTGAACTCAAAGAGCAACAGGCTCTGCTATGAATGAGGCTTTCAGGAACGACAAGTGCAATGTTTGTGAAGAGGAGACAGAGAAACATTGAAAGATGAAGAAATGCGAGGGGCGCACGAGGAGGCCAGCATGGAAGGCTGGAGTTTCATTGCTTGTTTCCAGTTGCTTGATTTCCATCTGTGCTTTTCCTATACAGCTGGCAGTGCCTATAATGTGCCAAAAACACATGTATTGACTCAGGCTCGGCACCAGTTCTCGGTGACTTTCTGGAGAATCGGTTGGTTTATAAGTGGTTCACATGTTCGGAATGTGGTCGATCTTCTAGCGATATTTACGTCTACAATGGGGAAGCATTAAGAAGCACAAAGCATCATCAGAACATTCGAAATCGCTCGGAATTTGTTCACACTAACAAATGATCTTTTGTCAAAAAGTAGCATAAGATTTCTTGACCTTGTTATGCACTTCTTCACCAGCTGTGTTAGCTAGGAGTATTCACCCTCTCATAGAGCTTGTTGCCCTTTTGAGAGCAAAAGGAGCTAGTGAACCATCTGCCATGTGGAATGCAGTATTTCGTTCCTGCACACACAGGGTGTGGCCCAGCTTTCCAAGCTAAATTGAGACTAATTACTGCTGGTTTTGCATGTCATCTGCTCGTGTCGCTGCTTGAAGTTCTACTGATGGTGGTGCATGAGCATGATGCAGAATTAGTAATACTACTGTCATTCCTTCTTTCCATAGTGTGTCGCATCAAATAAAAATGACAGCTGGACACACTAGTGCTCACATGGTGTTTTTCAGCACCCTTGAAGCTGGTTATACATCACTTCCTGAACAAAAGGTAAGAGGCAGTGCCACTTGTTTCAAGAAAAAGACCATGTGTGCTACAGGCAGCATCTAAGAAATTCAATGCTGATGCGGCAAGATCACGGTGCAAGAATATTCTAGGTGAGTGAACGCCGGGACTATTCGCTGCCTGATAATGTTCTGGTTCGCAAGAGGCCCGAGAGATGGCGCTACAAATTTTGCCCCGGCTTCTCTCCCCCCCCCCCCATCTGGGTGTAGGAAAACCCCGTGACGTAAGAAAGTAACGGCGCTCATTTATTGTCGCCACAACAACTTCGCGCCGCCATCAACCCCGTTCCCTTATCACCCCCCTTTTCAGTGGTGCCGCTCTATGGGTGTCGCGTGGTTGATATCGTGCGATAGGCCAGTTTTCTCAGATTGGGACCCACCGCCCACGTGCTGGATGTGCTTTGCGGATTTTGCCAACAGCCCGCCATGGTCCTCAGTCTGTCGAGCCATCTATCGGCATGCCGCAAACGAGAACATAATCGGTACCTCCCCGCCAAGCGCTCGCTTCGCAACGTTCGTTCACCTGAAGTATTCTTGCACCGTGGGCAAAATGTATGTGGGACAGGCTGAGTGGTGAATGAATAGGTGGCTTCGAGAAGATGCAAATTAATTAAACACTTGTGTCGGGAGCAGCAATTTTGCCATACGTTGTCAGCACTCGTCCTCATGTTTTCTTTTCTTCGTCTTATGATTTTACTGCCAATAACTACTTTGATGCAAGCATGGCTGATACTCTGCAGGATCATTTCTTGTGAGCAGCCTATTATATTCAATGAAATTTCAGTTTATTTTATGCTTTGCATTCTCTAGTGTTGCAAGGTATTCATCATAACATTTCGCAGTAACAGTAACATTTTGGCATTTTTCACTGTGCCAAAAGTGACCCTTTCTCCAATGTAACATAGATAACATAGTAGCAAAAAGGCTGGCATTATTTCTTGTCGTTACAGCTGCATTACAAAACGGAAAAGGGACGTCATTTTAGTGGAAGTAAATACAGCCAGGGGCTTAGCACTTTATTAAGTGCACAGTAACAGTGTGGCCACAGCAGCTAATACAGAAGCTACAACTACACCCTACATTCATGCTTCCCATTATCACGTTTCTTGGTGGCATTGGTTCATCCAAATCCCTTTAGCCATTTGTGCACTGACAAGGCCAGCATACCACAACCTACTATCCCTGACTGAACTGTTGGAGTGGCTTCTGGTGCTCACACAAATGAAACACTTAGGTTCTATTCAAATAAAGGCATCCGATTTTTTTCATTTGGTTTACGTCACCACTTCCTTCGAATTGACACATCACACGTGACACACTATGTATTTTACCTTGGTGTTTATCTTTACGCACATAAGGCCAGTGCTAATTACTTGCGTGAACGAGCACCGGCGCTGAAACACGACCGCCACATTTATGCTTTCATTAAGTGCTTAACAAAGGTACACTATATACGACAAAAATATTGCAGCTCCTCAAGTAAAAAAAAAAGACTGCCTCCCAAGTTGGGACACACTTTCCTTCTTTGTTCTCCTATTCGCGCGCTATTGCAGATGGGTCCCCTGGGTTACTCAGCAATGCCATGTATTGTTCTCCTATTCGCGCGCTATTGCAGATGGGTCCCCTGGGTTACTCAGCAATGCCATGTATGAGCAATGTATGAGCGAAGAAAACAAAAGGCACTTCCAGAACGTACCTCTATTCTGCCGGTTGACGCGACATCTCCAAAATCTGTAGCCTTCACGGCAGCCAAGACATCTTCCATGGTGTGTCCGTTAATGGAGATAATCTTCTTGCGCTCCTTCCATGACACCAAGCATTGAATCGGTGTCGACATTTTCACGGCAGCAAAAAGAAAAAAGCACACAAACGGAGAAGCAGTCCTACGGCAAGTTCAGCAAGGCGCGAAAGAGGCGAACGGCTTACGTGCTTGTCTTGGCTTGTACTACAGTGGCACACAGCGATGGAGAAATAAACACCTCGTTCTTTTACCTCTTTACTCTAGTTCTAGAAAGGCTTCAGAGGTAGTAGTGCGCGCTACCTGCAGTTTTTTTTTATTTGATAATAAAAAGATATTTCTGACGTTGAAGAGTTTAGTTACGCCAACTGCATGTGCCTTTAAAAGAAATGAAGGCAGCGCAACATAAAATTAGCACATATTTTTTAGTAATTCCTTAGTAGAGCCGATCTCCTTCATCATCGTATTTGTCTTGGAATGTTGCTGTTGCTGTGATGGTATGCTCAAGCTAGTTGCCGTGGCTGACGTTTTATTGTGCTGTGCTCCTCTAGTTTCGGGCCCAGTGCGCGCAGATTGTTCTGCGGGAATGAATCGCCGTAGTTTGTGTGAGTGAAACAAATTCACGCCATGCATACGTGCCCACGGTGCCCGTTTTCGTCGGCAAAGTTTTGCAAGGTCATATGGCACATCAGAGATCATCGCCACGATACGGATTTTTCTGTCATGTGTGGTGTGCAAGGGTGTGCAAAGACATATCACGAGTTCGAATCGTACCGGAGACACATTTACCGCTGCCATAGAAGCTACGTGGAGCTCGACGAGCCTCAACAGGGGAACGCTGCAGGAAGTGTTACACCGCGGCTGGATGCTACAACAGATGTCACTGCTTTCGACGACGCAGAATTGCCTTCTTCGAGCTCATTTGCCGAAGATACGAGCAACGGACAAGAAAGTACCTGCACTGTGACTGCACACGGTTCTTCTAGCTCTATTCACGACTTCACACTAAAAGTCAAGAAGCAGATGTGTTTACTTTTTTTTCGCGTAGCTGAAGTGCACAAGCTGCCGCACTCTATAACAGAGAGCATTTTTGCCGATTTCAAGGACACCTTTTTTGACATAATGAAGGCATTTGCTTCTCAAATACAACAAAACATCCCCTTAGATTCTGCTGGAGAAGATGTGCAAAAGTTGCTTGCTTGTGACTTTCTGGAAGATGTGTTCCAAAGTGCCAGCACGAAGTCACTCCGGGAAAATTTCGCAAAGGAACATCTTCCTTATGTCAAACCCGAGGAGCACATTCTTGCTGTTGGCGAGACATTTCAGTATGTGCCTATACCTCGTGTCCTCCAAAACCTGATGTTGTCCGAGACTTTTCGTGAACGTTTAGACCAAAGCTTCACAATTGGGCAGCCATCACCAGTTCTCCGAAGTTTTTTTGATGGTGTATTCTTCAAGGAAAAACTGTCGGCACTTCTGGAGAACGGGGCACAATACACTCTGTTTCTTGTTCTTTACAGCGATGAGCTCGAGATTGTGAACCCCTTGGGGTCAAAACGAGGCATTCATAAAGTAATTGTTGTGTACTTTAGTGTGCTCAACCTACATGCTCGTCACAGGTCACAGCTACGCTCCATACATGTAGCTCTTGTTGCGCCATACAGGCTTGTTGACAAGCATGGCATGAAGGCAATCTTGGAACCTGTTGTTTCAGACATTGTGAGATTGGAAGCAACCGGCTTTACAGTGCACATAAATTCAGCTACTGCTAAAGTCAGAGCAATTCTCGTTGCATTTAGTGGCGACAACCTTTCTATGAATAGGCTGGGTGGATTTACCTGTTGTTTTAACAGAGGGCGCCCGTGCAGGTTTTGCACTGCACCATATGCAACTTTTAGCTCTGTATTCCATGAAATGGATGTGCGAATTCGAAACAAGAGTTTGCATGAAACTCACATTGAAGGTGCTAGGGTGAACCAGCCACTAAGCACTGCACTTTATGGTGTGAAAGGTGAATCGCCCCTTTTAAACATTTGGTACTTTGATGCAACACTGCAGCTACCGCCGGACCTGATGCACGATGTGCTTGAGGGAAGCATACCTCACGTTTTAAAGCATGTTTTGCAAGGCCTCATCAGTACCAATGTTATTAGATATTCAGACCTAGATTGCATCACAGCATTCAGTTTTGGTGCACATGACAAGAAAAACAAACCACAAGCTGTCGAAAAACACTTTCTTACTTCGAAAACTCCATATAAGGGCACTGCATCGCAGAAGTGGTGCCTGTTTAGGTTTTTGTCCCTTATGATTGGAGACATTGTTCCGGAACTCAACGAGCACTGGGAAGTGTACTTGCTTTTCAAAAGGATTGTTGACCTCATATTTGCTGACAGCCTTCCACATGACCACCTTGCATGTCTGCAGGATGACATTCGTTACTTTTCATCTTCTTTTGAGATTCTGTACCCTGGCCACGTAATTCCGAAACTTCATTTCCTGGTGCATTATCCAAGACTAATCAATGAACTTGGCCCACTGAAGCAATACTGGTGTATGCGCTATGAGGCCAAACATCAGTATCTCAAATCCATTGCTGTGCGTAACCAAAATTTCAGGAATATTTGTAAGACAATTGCGGGGCGACACCAGTTATTACAGAGCTATGAACTCTGTAATTCAGAGTTTCACAACTCTATTCAGACAACTAAAGCCAGGCCTTTAAAAGAGAAAGATTTGCCCCCTTGCATGGCTGAAGTTTTCTCACCCGGCGTTCCTGTGTGGAAAGTTAATTCTGTGACTGTCGATCAGATAACGTACAAAGTCAAAGATGTGGTCATTCTGCAGAAAGCCATACTACCTAGTTTTGGACAGATCTCAGAGCTGTACATATATTGTGGAGATGTGTTTTGTCTTGTGAATGTGCTCGGGAATACAATGTTTGACAGACATCGTTGGTGCTATGTCGTCGAGAAAACATCAGAACAGAAACTTGTCAAACCGACAAACCTTGCATCATCACAGATTCTCGACCTCTACTTTGATTCTCGACTTGTGTTAAGGCCTGAAGTAATGCTGACTGGTTGAACTCGCAACACTCATCGTATGCAAGCTCAAAAGCTTGAGAAACTACATGCAATACATCGTCGTGCAGAACGTAGATACATACGGACAAAGTGCATGGATGATTAGAGGCTGGCTAGACGATTTGATATATATGTGGCGTTTAACGACCCAAAACCACCATATGATTATGAGAGACGCGGTAGTGGAGGACTCTAGAAATTTTGACCACCTGGGGTTCTTTAAGGTGCACGCAAATCTGAGCACACGGGCCTACAGCATTTTCGCCTCTATCGTAGGCTAACTAGATGCACTCAAAAGAAAATACGACGGCACATGAATAAACTGGCTTGGTGACGTTGGGCATCCTTCTGCGAGTCGTCGGATCCGTGAAAAGCCCCTATTTCTGATATGGAGAACTGTCCGGGCTCTTAGCACAACCTTTGGTCAGCGAGACCCATTCACATCTCTGGCACTTCACCTACAATGTAGATAGATTGACCTCGCAGAATCCTTCTGTCGAAGAATCGCCGTCAAGTCCAATTTCATGAAAACAAGAATAGCAATACTCGACAACCCGCTTCTCTCACGTGATCCCCGCATAGAATGCCCACTTTCTATGGATGAGGTAGAAGTGGCACTGGCACTGTGCAGACGTTCTTCAGCACCCGGACCTGACTGCATTGTGTACCCTTTGTAACCTTGGAGACGAATCTCGGAAGGCACTCTTATGCCTATACGATGACTCCTGGCAGACTGGTATGGTTTACCAAGCATGGAAGTCAAGTCGCCTCATTCCGCTTCTCAAAGCTGGTGAATCTCGTGGATATTGCCTCATACCGTCATATTGTGCTTATCAGTTGTGTGGGAACAACAGTGGAAAGAATTACTTTAACACAAATGAAGTGGTATTTAGAGCACTATGAAATTTATCTAGTATCCATGACTGGATTCAGGCACGGCCATTCATCAATTGACAATGTTGTTAATCTGGTGACATATGTTGAACACCAGAAAGCCTCTAAGAAACTGTGTGCTGCCCTGTTTCTAGACGTTAAGGGAGCTTAAGACAATGTCGCCCATGAAGCCATCCTTAGTGCTTTGGAAACAGTAGGTCTTGGTGGAAAGGTATATGTGTGGGTGTACAGCTACTTACAGCTGAGATCATTCTACGTGACGATGGTGAATGGCCCAACACCTGAGTATTGCAGTAGCCGAGGAGTCCCTCAAGGAGGAGTGCTAAGCCTTACACTTCGCAATATAACCCTCAGTGGACTAGTCGAGCACCTACCAACCACTGAAGAATTTTCTATCTACGCTGACTTCATCAGGTGTGACAAGGCTACAGCTTCGAGACTGCCTTCAGAAAACTGCCACAACGACGTCATGCTACGTTCGTAAACAAGGTCTCGAGGTGTCCTGCGGAAAATGTGCAGTGGTAGCATTCACGCGGAAACCGATGCCTGCTTACAGCATCTCGATTAACGGAGAACACATATCGTTCAGCAGAAGCCACAGATTCTTAGGAGTCATAATAGACAGAAACCTGTTGTGGACTCCGAACGCGAACTATGTGAAGAAGCAGTTGATCGCAACATTCACATGTTCAAATTCCTTGCAGAAGAGAAATGGGGAGTGCCCGTACCGTCCATGCTACAACTGTACAGGGTGCAGTTTATCGGATTCTTATGGTAGAGTTTAATTACAATATCTAACACAGGCAAGACTAACCTGCATAAAATTCAGAGCATTCAAGCCCAAGCACTCAAGATATGCCTTGGATTACCCTGCAGTGTTTCAACAGCTGAAACCATTGTCATTGCCCGAGATCACTAAATCAAGACACATAATATTACCGAGACAACGCGTATGCACCACAGGCATTATACCAGGACCCCTTCCCACCACCCGGGGAGCCTCGCTGCTGAAAGGCCCCGCACGACATACGGTGCCACTGTCTGCAAGCAATGCTCATCATTTACTGAGGCGTATGCACCTGCATCAAAGCCACTGCTTCCTCCTTGGGGCTTGAGTCGGCCACGAGTTTACTTAATGAGCCCAGGAATGCGGAGAAAATCTGACCTACCGACACATGCCCTAAAACAACTGAGTCTATTAGTACTGGACCAGACCTGCAGTAACCACGTGCACATCTACAGAGATGGCACGTCTACATCGTCTAGTTCATGTGGAGCAGTGGTTATACCATTACAAGAGGTAACTCTGCGTTTTAAGACTTCGCATGCGACGATGTTCACGGCGGCAGAACTCGAGGCTTTGCGCAGTGCACTAGAACTCGTCAATTTTGAAGAAAGACCAAGTAAATGGGCCGTGTTTTCTGACTCAAAACCAGCGTTACAGTGCGTGCCATCAGTTCACCGACGCGGATGCCACGGGCAGTTGACTTATCGAACCGTGAAACTTCAGCACCTCTTAATACAAAAAGGCCACGACATCGACTTTCAGTGGTTACCTGGGCATTGTGGCAGCAATGGAAATGATTCTGCAGATCATGCTGCTCACACATCAGATCAGGAAGTAAACAGTGTTTTGATTCCGCTTTCAAGAGCGGACGCTGCGAGGCAAATTCGCCAACTGGCTCGCAGTCTCACATTGACTGAGTGGAACACACCAAGCATACGACGTACCAGACTACATGAACATGACCCTTCACTACAACTCTGACCTGCACCCGGCCTACATCGACGTGACACTTCGCTTCTCTATCGTTTTTGACTGGGACTTGCTTTCACGAAAGCTTGTACCACGTTAATCGGAATGACTGATAGTGCAGCATGCGATGTTTGCAACACTGATGAAAATATTGAACACCTGCTGTTCTCGATTGACCTCAGAGAGACAAGTACTTGCCAACGCATTGCGGCGACTGAATGATCGGCCTCTTTCTGTGCAGGTGCTAATACAGCACCGTCCACATCCCTCGACAGCCCACAAGACAGTGAAAGCCCTCTTATGTTTTTTGAGGACTACGAGTTTGTGTGAATGCCTCTGACTTGCGGTAGAGTTCTACACGCCACAGTGAATTGACTGTCTGTCTTTTCCTTTTTCTTTTTCTTCTCTCTTTCTCATCTTTCTTGTCCCCTTCCCTAATTCCCCAGTGTAAGGTAGCTTACCTGATGTCTTTCTGGTTAACCTCCCTGCCTTCTACCTTTGGTTGCTTCCTTCCTTCCTCACTGTACGCAAAATGCTTGCAATGACAATAAACTTATTAATTTAAAATCATGTTTATTTGTTATATACTACCTACACATTACTTGCCACAGTTTGATACATATCCAACTGGAGGAAAAATTTAGGCAGAAGACATTTTGATATGAGTGCCAGGGTTTAATGTTGTACATTCATAATCAGTTCACCACGTTCATTATTTCTATCTATAAACATTTTGTAGTCCTCTCATAGAAAATTTCAAGAAGCATTATATCACATTGTGGACATGAACGTTTTCATAAAGTGTCATGCCAGCTACAACAAAACTAATGTAAAGTAAACTTGCTTTAAGTGAGGACTGCAATACTAGTCAACTGTTATTTCAGAACTTGAAGCAGAAATATAAGATGCACAGTGAATGCAGTTTCATAATTGCATACATGCCCAAGCTAAATTTAGCCAGAAAAAGTAACAAAAAATTGCATACAGACTATCACAATACAACCAAAATAATGCTTGTGGTTATTGCATGGAGAATATTGCGCTATTTCGTTGCTTCATTTAACACTGATTAATTAGGCAAGAATTATGTATCAGCTTTTGAGGCAATGAAGCTGGCCGAAAAAGTTTTAAATAAGATGTAGTTGATCGGTTTGTGAAACATCCCATTTGACTGTTTCTAACTTATTGTGCTTGAAGTATTGCTGTTCTCTGATTATTGCAGATGCCCGCGAAATAAGAAAAAAGTTTAAGTGGCGTGCCCGCTTACGCACCTTGAATACAGTGCTCCCTAATGTTCCGCGCGCAAACGACCCCTGTATTTGACCGAACGTTCTGCCACCGCGGCCGCTCTGCGACGATGGCTGTGGCTCTGCGACGACGCACCTGGTGGTTGCGAGAGCAAAAGTGATAACCGCTGCGCCTGCCTATCGCTGTTATGAGCCGCCGTGAACGAAGCATATAGCTTATACGTTAAAGGGCCATTAAGGATAACAACAATTTTATCTCATTAGTGAATTTCCAAAATCGGCGCGCTTGCCACGAGAAGACCCGCAAAAAGGAAGTGCGAAGAGAAAACACCTGAAGTTCCCGAACCAAACGCCTTGACGTGATAGAGTTTGATCGCGTCTACGAAGTCCTATGTAGTTCGTAATCAGTGAAAATGAAGTACATTCTCCACTGAGGGGGCCATCGGTATTACTTACCAAGTTTAATTGAGAATATCGTTTATCATTCACGCGAAAGTACAAAATATATACGTGGACTTTTCGGCGCAAAATTTAAAAATGGAACAGTGATCAAAATTTTCTCTTTTAGTAGACTCTTAATAGTGAAATTACGACATTAAGGTTCTCAGAGAGCAACTTATCAATCGAAACGATTTCATTGTTTCACTTCGTGAAACACATCGTGGCGCGAAAGTGAACACGTCACAATTTTTTTTGTAATTCACGGGCTCCTCATTAAGCTCATTATGGTGAAACAACGCCTTACTAAACGAAGGACGAGAAAATGTGCACAGGGCGCAGTAGCGAGTTCAGCGCAGGCAGTGTTTGCAGCATAAACTCGCCTAGCAATGACGTATACACCACCATGCGTTCCCTAGCAAGGTGTTGGAGGAAAGAAAAGTGGATAAATGCAGAGAAGAAGAAGAAAAAAAAACTCATAGGGTCTCATGTGCTTTCACGTAAGACGAGTCGAAGACGAAAGCCATCATCTTGTTCATCTCCGTCGTCGTATTGATCCCTCCGAAAGCTTCTGCACCTAACGTGCATGGTTTTGCACATCATCCGTGATAGATCTACCTTTGACCAAGCTACAATGTCGTGTGATGACGTTATTTTGTAACGGGACGTGATAACGGCATAACGGCGTCACATATTTTGGCGATTTATGACGTAACATCAATAGTGACGTCATCACGACATAATTTCTCGCTTCACTTGTGCTTTGCCCGACGCCGCGGGACGCTGACGGTAACTTTTCAGTTCGATAAATCATCTAAGGCTATTTTGGCTCAAAAGAAAAAAAAAACAAATTTCTGGGCATAGTGGGGTTCAAACCCAGGGGCCCATGGTCCGAAGAAGAGCGTCGTATCCAGAGGAACAAAGATAAACACGACAGCATAAAATTTCGGGTGACATGCAGTTAGACTCAAATATCAATTCCTCTAAAAATGTTGGCCGTATAAATTATATGCATTCAACCTATGATAAAAAAAAGTGAATATACGGGAAGGGTTTGAGAAGGTACGAGGGGATAAATGGCAAAATTTATTAAAATCTTTCACTCAGTGAGTGAATGCGTGTTTTTGCAGCACTGTGAAGGGTTATAAGCAAGGTAGCTTTTTGTTACTAACTCGAGTTAGTAACTAGGCGGTTTGGGTAGTAACAACACGCCTGTTGCTTTCAAGTTTGTAAAAGGTTAGTAACTGTCTCAGAGAGTTAGTAACAGTGGCTGTTACTAACATTTTCCTTCCAGTTACTAGGTTTTTACGAACTTTTTTTTAAGAGTGTAGATCCCATACGATCCCATCTGTTCATTTTTGCTTCCTTATCTTTGTAATCAGGCATCGGTTTGTCGTATAAGAAAGGGTAGAGTCTAATCTCCTCTAAAAAGCGTTCGGTGTCCATGGTGCGTGCTTCAAAAAACGACGTGAGAAAAATGACAGCCGGAAAAAAAAAAAATCTCCGTGCGTTGCTATGGCGACTACCACGCACGTCGCTGATTGGCGCTTTGCTTGGGCGGCGGCGGCAGAAATAGCGCAAGGAGCGATTGAGTCGGCGGCAGAAATTCCTCGACGCTCGGCGGGAGAGAGAGAGAGAAAAGCGGCGTCTCGCGAGCGGCGCGCGGCAGAGCGCGGCGCCGCTAGTGTGTTCGTGCCTTAAGCTGAGGCCAACGGATATTCCAAATGCCTCATTTTCTGCCATTTTGCTGTCGAGTTTGCACAACAGCTGCTCTTCAAAGTTGTCGTTGTTTTTCCCTTTTTTATGCTTTGGTGCAGCCTCTTGTTTACCGGTTTCCGGTGGCCGTTTTGCCAATGGTGGCGGCGTTGCTGGCATCGATAGCTCCTGTGGGGAATCCATGGGACTTTCAACACCTGAGGGTGATGGCGGCGTATTTTCCATAGTTGCAAAGATGCTCTCGCCGGCCTCGCCATCATCACCATAAGAGGCTGGCTCCAGACTGCATGTCATTCTGCAGAGAAAATGCATACATTGTTGCAAAGGAAAACAGGTGCACGACTGTCAACTGAAAGCATACTTCTGTCCCCTTTAAATTTGGATGCATCGCTCGCTCAGAATGCCGAAGGATTATTCGGACCAATAGTATCAAGTGTAAACTACAATACCGCTCTACTAAATTAAAAAAGAAAAACGGGTTTCATAAGTGGCGTGCCAATCGCGGAGCCGTCCACACGCGGATAACTCAGCTATGTATACTCCCAATGGAATCGGCACTAGCCTTTGGCTATGGGACCATACAGTTAGTGCCTATTTTGTATAACATATGTGTGCAGTAAGGAACTCAAATGAGAGCAGAAATTTTGTCTAAGTACTCAGTGTTCATTTGCTATTTCGTGCAAGGATTAAAGGGACAGTTGTATAGTACCCTGAACATTCTATGGAGGATGAAATAAGTGGGCGCGGGCCGAGCCAAGTACAACAAACTCGTATATCTTAAGTGAACACACACAAAAAATGTTACTGATGTGCACTCTGAAAACGCAAAACGAATCACGATCGCGTAAAGGGCTCACAGAAAACTCCCTCTGCTTCACTGCATGACACGATTGTGGTGTGCGGAAACCTTTATACAAGAAAGCAAGAAACCCAGTCATAAAAACATAGTCGTCTAAGTGTACGCAATATAGGCAGGTATGAATGTGATCACACAACTTCAAAAATGCGTAACTTACTTCCTCTGACGGCCGCAGTGTTTGTAAAAGGCCATGGACTCCGTGAATTCCCAGGCCCGTCGAGACACGTAGCCGCTGCCACTCTTTTTCGTCGCTTCAATAGCTTTCAGTTCACGAGTATACCGATCCCTCAGCCGCTTCCACAGTTTCAGGCACTCATCGACTGAAACAGGGAAAACAAGACAACAAACAGGCGTTGAGTGCACAGCATGTCCGGACACGTATACAATACCAGAGGAGGCACTTGCAATACACACACGTATCTGCTCCCACGCGTTGCTTTTTCGCTCCGCATCCCGGTAGTCGATTCTTTTGGTGTCGTAGACACAAGGATGTTGCTGGACGGCGTCCAAAAACCTCTCGATTTCAGAGCCGCACAGGTCCGGTACGCTTGCTTGCGATGACGCTATCTTCTTCTGACAGATCGCCGAGTAGCGAGTCTCTACTTCGACGAGAGAGGGCGCTAGGCGCTAACTTTCTTGGCGTGGTCGGCGCGAAATGCACTCGGTTTCATTCGGCGCCGGACGACGCCAGAGTGCGCTAGATGCCGCCGCACTATAAAGGGTCGCGTTTTAGCCAACTTAACGTCGCCATGACGCGCGCGCGCGCGCTAGGCGGAGTGTATTGCCCTCTTTACTCTCTGATCTTAGCGTCGTGCATACAGTTAACCGACGCACAAGTAGACGTCGTTGAACAATGTGGGTGCGTGAAATATCCTCCGCGGTAGGCGAGGGCTCACGCTTAAAGCTTCGAACCTCCGATGTCTGTTTACACTCGTTTTAGCACATAAAATCACAGATCAAAGCACAAGAACACCAACGTGTTCCATTAGTCTGTGCGATGTTTTCGCTCGGCCGACGATTGCCCTCGGGACCGGTGCCGGCATTCGCTGGATTTGTCGGCGTCGCTCGAACTCGGCACGAAACCGCGTCACGCTGGTAGCACTCGCAGTCGTTCGTCGTGTCGTTGTCGTTCTAGATTACGAAGCGGTCATTCAGGAACGTTTGGAGTAGTTTCCGTGCTTGCTTCCAGCACTCTGCCGTGCCTTTGAAGCGGCGGTCATTAGGTACAGTCGGGTGCGATATGAAGGTAATCGCGCGAGCGTCGACCAAGAGCGAGAACAGCGCCACGGCCCAGAATTCTTTTTTCAGAAGAGGGAAGCAGTAGGCAAGCTTCCCTCACTCGTTTCGCTGTTCCTGAAGCTGCGGTCACTCCCGTCCGAGGAAGGTGTTTATTTCTTTTTTTTTTCTTTACTGGCTTGCGATAATAGAAGGGGATGGTATTTCATGCAACGCGTTCTTCGCTATTATCAGTAATCGGACGGCATGAGGGCTGCATCTAGCGTGTGCATTAGGTCACTGCTGCCGTGACAAACACTGCCCGTGATGACTACATAAGATGCGGGCTCTCTTGAGTTTTAATTTTGCTTCTTGTTTCGCAGAGTCGCGTATTTGACCAAAAAAAAATAGAAAGAACGATTGTTTGTGCAAAAAACATCCAAACACGAAATTAAGGCGCACTTTCCTGCGAAAGCAAGACTTATATCATCTGACTAAGGAACATCTGAAAATGAGATGTTTTTTGCAGACACTACAGAAATTAATATCCAATATTCTTCATTGGAGACGAAAAAATTTAGGGGTCTCTCTAAACCCACTGTTACAGTACATTTAGTGCTTACAACTTAATCAATACTTCGATACGCCGCCCGAGCTCTCCTTCACGTCATTTAGCCTTTTCGGGAAGAAGCAAACAGAGATTTCACCAAATCAGGGTCTTGTCTGAGAGCATTCCACTCCATCTCAACATGTCTCCACAAAGTGTCTGCGTCATTGTTTGTCAAATTGGCGCGAGCCAGTCGTGCCTTCATTAGTCCCCAAACATTCTCGATGACATTGAGGTCGGGGCTTTTGGGAGGCCAGCAGAGCTGTGCAAAGCCAGAAGCATTTAAATTTATCTTACACTGCGGATGCATCGTGTTGGAAATAAAAGCATCCGCCAGGAAATGGTCCATTGATGGCGAAAGGTAGGAGAACATCGTCGATGATCTCATTGTAGACTTCGGCCGTAAGTCTTCCGGGGGTGCGGAAGAGCGGACCCAGACCGGCATATGTTATTGCGCCCCAGACGTTGACCGATACACGCCCGCTTGCACCGACACTGCGAATGTTTTCATGCTCGCACCTGCAATAAAAGCGATAAATCCGTTTTCTATGCACAATATTCACAGTGTGGTAACTAGGTAAAAACCCTTTCGTCGAGCCACAAAAATGGCATAGTGGGTCAGAGAAAAACGTGAGTTACTGACTAGTCGAAAGGGGGAAGTGGGCCGAACATGAAACGAGAGAGAAGGATAATCAATTGTATTTAATGGTAGCAGAGTGGATTGCAAGAAAAGGCAAGCACAGCTCGGCACGGCAGAAAATCAGTTCGGCGGATGAGATTAAGAAGCTCGAGTGAATTACTGGACCATGGCCGGCAACAGGACCGGGTTATCTAGAGTAGTATGGGAGAGACCTTTGCTGCAGTTAAGTTAGTCAGGATGATGCTACTGCGGATTATGATGATTATGAGTACGCTCCTAAACCTAAGAGCGGTGCCGAACCGCTTTCTGTGTGAAATGATACACAAGCAATATAAACCTCACCGGCTGCCACGGACTCTCCAAACACGAAGTCACTGGTTCCAGCAAGAGGTGAACGTCGATTCGTCACTGAAGGTGACCTGCTGCCAGTCTTCAGCCCTCCAATGTTCGTGCTGACGCACGAAGTCCAAACGTTTCCTTCGATGTTCACTGGTCAAAAGCGGCTTTCTAGCCGCCACGTGGCTTTTCAGACCGGCAGCACGAAGTCTTCTTCGGGTAGCCGAAAGACTGAGGGAAAGGCCAAGCTCTTCCTTAATTTTCATTGTTGTCGAGAGAGGGTCTTTGACCACGGCAGCTATTATCATGGCATCTTCCTCCTCAGTTGTTTTTCAAGGCCTCCTTTGGTGTGGTACATCTTCCAAGCGGTTTTCCTGGTAAAATGTTCGAAGAATGCGGTTGATTGTCTTCTGTGGCCGGTTCAGCTTACGGGAAATCTCTCGCTGGGACATAAACCTTCCCAAAGAAATAATTTCACGGCGTTCCTCTAATGTAAGCCATCGAGGAATTTTCTTGCGACATGTGGTCTGGGGTCACATCCAGCATTGCAGCATTGGCACCCCTGTGCGAAAACGTTTGGCACAATTCTATTGGCTGGTGAAGTCAGTATTACGATGCGATGCTTATATTTTGCGTGACATATAGCACGTCAGTCGAAAGAAGGTTGACAAGAGATTTCCCACCAACGTTGTTGTCGTGCGGAAATATAACAGCCTACCAAGTTACGCTTGATCGCAACGAATGGAACACTTAGAATAGAGAGAAGGGGGGGGGGGACGAGTTCGTCAACGGGGTGATTGTCGTAGGATAGAACAGCCAACTAGGGAGAGAGGCAAGCGAAATCTTGATTTTTATTCTTCCTAAACGTTCCGCTAGGGCCTCTGGATGCTTGGTCGGTCGACGCTCGCGTGGTAACCTTCAAATCGCACCCGACTGTACAACATTCGGAGGCATCGCGGCCTCTGGTTGGTTGGCGCTGCTGTACGCGTGGTGTACGCGTGGGAAAAATATCAAGCCCGGCTTGATCCCTCGCGCCTCCTCGCGTACGCCCCTCCGACGCCGACAGGCGCATTTGACGCTTTCGACGCGTAGACGCGAGCATACGCGTACCAGTGGTTGGCACTTTATATTGCCGACGCCTGCACAGCTCTGTCCACCTGCACGGTGGCAGTGATGCAGCGCTCGCTTGCGCCGCTTTCTGTAGGTAGCGGCAATTCGGTTTTGGAGAGGCGACATCGACGGAGGGCAATCATTGATAGGAAGCGAAGGAGAGTCCAGTTGGGTCTCAAGTGCTCTACGTTTCGGCGGTGGTGTGTTCACTGGCGCAGCTGCCTCGCGTTTTCTCACAGACGCGTCGCTTCTCTCTCCCTCTCTTTCGGAGGTTGCAGGTACGCAGCATACTCTTCGAAAATGCTGGGATCAGCGTCTTTCTTCAGCTTGCGAATTTCGCAGCCCTCCTTGAAGTCGGAGGAACCGAAGTGCCGGCTGCATTCAGTCGAGTAACACGACGTCGTATGACCTTTGGCGATTTCGCTCGCAGTTCCGGATCGCTTGGTATCTCGTGGAACGATATGCCCGGCGTCCGTTGTTTGCTCGAAGACTTGCAGCGGGGTACAACGCAGCACTATAGCATCTTGTTGGGCGCAGGACGCCCCAACTGATTCCACACTGCAGAGAGAAAACCAAATGGGTATGCCAAAAGTAATGCATGAAATATGCACCGTAAATCACGGTTTTTATAGTAGTAAACAATATAAGTCGTAACGGCGCTAGCAACCCACATGTGGTTCCGTAAAATCGAGTAAACAAACGATCGCTTCATTCAGTGACACTGAACCTTAACGCTCGGAATGGTGTTTCAAGAATAAATGTTGAAACACCGTTCACACAAGCTTACCTGCGGCAAACAGGAAGGACACGAGAAACTTTGGCTTGTAGAGCCACTTTGGTAGGTACTTCGAGGTGCCTCAACACGTGGTAGCGCAGCGAGCGAGCGAGCTTATGCTTGGCGCGCTCCCAACGCCGACTAAATTTTATGGCCGAAAGCCTGCCACAGTGACGTCAGAGGTTGGGGGCTGTCACAGGTCCCGTTAATTCGGGAGGCGATCGCCAGGCTAATTAAAAGGGCCGAAGTATCGGCCCCCCGAACCGCACCACGAAAGCGCGGACAATTTAGAAGTGGTCCTATTTGGCGTGCCAGCGGACGCTGGCTGTGGCCCCAAAGAACAAGTCAGAGCCGAGACTTGATAAACAAAACAAAATTATATTCTCAGTTATGGCAGATCAAAACGATACACAAGTATGCACACTCGACAATAGTTGAATACAATATGTCACCAATCAAACAATGTACTACGCAGTACAATCAGACACACTCGAAACAACGGACACAGACAACAATACGCACTACAATGCAGTCGCATGCATCGAACAACCAAGACACTGAAAGACTAAAGAGTTACAAAACTTATTCAGTCCAAAGTTCTTGGAACAAAAGTCTGAATGATACTCTTCCGAGAATCACTCACTCAAAGTCCAGCGTTGTTGTCGTTCCGCAGCTCTCAAAGTTTCTCTTCCAGGAAACCTCGCGTCTTCAATTGGCCGCTCTCCAAGCTTCAAACTTCTTCGCCGGAAACACGTCGGCTTCACACACGCAGCTGTTGCCACGCGTCTTCGCTCGATAGCGGTAGACACACACTCTTGCCTGTAGCTCGAGTCTTCACCCCTCAGGTGGAAATCCTCTTCTTCTCCTCCTTTGTCACGGAAGACAAAAGGCTTCGCCCACAAGGCGGAACACCCTACCCACTCTGGCGCATACTTTCTTCTTCTCCTGCTTTGTCACTAAGGACAAAACCTTCACCGACAGACGCGGCGGAATAACCTCACGCACACTGGCGCTAACTTCCTTCTTCTCCTGATCTCCCATCTCTGCTGCTCGGTTGAATACCTTCCGCGCGAGATTCCAGAAAATTCTGATCATTTCGTCGGCGCGATGCGCAGCGAAGGCTGGGGGAAAGCGCGAGACGGTTCGACGGCCGTCCGTGACGGATGACACAACCCATCACCACGCCCCTTTCCATCGAGAAATTCTCGACCCTGTCCACCATCTAGGCATTCGCCTCTCTATGGGTGCTTTCCGCACCAGCCCTGTGGAGAGCCTGTACGTGGATTCGAATGAATGGTCGCTCCACCTACAAATATGTTCCCTGTCCTTTTTGTACTTTTTGAAGGTGAAGGCAGACAAGAAACACCCTTCCCATTTCATAAATAATGATTTGTCTTGTTCTGGCTTGTTCGAGAACCGTCCTTCGTTTAGGCAGCCCTATGCGCTGCGTGTAAGGAGCCTGGCCGAAGGAACAGGTGTGCCTCTTCTTGAACCCAGTTTGATGGCTCCTGCAACATATCTGCCACCGTGGCAGTGGCAGCTTATAGACTTTGATGTCTCTTTTGTTGATGTCACAAAGCACGCACCACTTGCACACATACATACATACTTCCTAGAACTACAACATAAATACACATGCCCTGAGTTCTTTACCGATGCGTCAAAGTCAAACACTTCTGTGTCATATGCAGCGGTAGGCCAATCCTTTTCCGAGGCTGGCGTTCTTCATCCTAATGCAAGCATTTTCACAGGAGAAGCTTACGCAATACTGGCGGTCGTAAAACACATTAAACAGATAAAATTACAAAAGGCGGTAATATACACAGATTCCCTAAGCGTGGTCAAAGCCCTGAAAACTCCTAAAAAACACAAGAACCCCGTGCTGGTGTCACTCTACTCACTTCTGTGCACACTCTACGCATCAAAACAGCATGTCGTTGTCTGCTGGGTTCCAGGGCACCGTGAAATACAAGGGAACGTTTTGGCCGACAATCTGGCTGCTTGCGCCAATGTTACTACTGCCAATGCATCAACACCAGTCCCTGCACTTGACTTAAAACCTTTTATAAAACGAAAGATCAGGGAGTATTGGCAGAGGATGTGGGATAAACACACAGATAATAAACTCCATGCTATTAAGCCGCAACTAGGTTATTGGCCGCCACTATCAAAATCACGACACACAGAAGTAATACTAACAAGGCTTAGAACAGGACACACACATTCTACACATTCATTTCTTCTGTCTAACGGTGATCCACCATATTGTGAGAGATGTGGAGAGCACCTTACGGTTCTCCACATTCTCGTCCAGTGCAATGAGCTAGATGCTCTAAGAAAAAAGCACTTTTTACTGCCCTACCGACAGCAGCTCCCTCTACACCCTGGGATGCTCATCGGTAGGGATCCGCTTTTTAAACTGCAAACACTTTTTACGTTTTTAAAAGATGTGCAAAGCTTTCACCCGATATTTCGAGGTCACCCGTAGCACGACCTCTATAGTGTGGTCGGGGCTGCGGTGACTATATCTTCATCATGGTTTTATTATCATGACATTTTGCCATCAGCTATCACCACACATATGTCACGCCACTGTCATAATTTTATTACTTTCATGTTTAACCCGCGTTAGAGCGAGGAATTATAAGGCCCCTTTACAGCCACGCACCATATCATTGTTCATATCTGTAGTCAATTGAAATGGCGCTCTTTGGCCATCAATTGGCCCTTGCGCTACTAAAATCTACTCATCATCATCATGGGTTTCTTAGCGCGGAGAGCCGTCAGCGTTCGGGAGCCCTGTCTGGTCATCGTCGCTGCTGTGCGCGGGCTGGTGAAACGGAGACTCTCTAAAAATACAAGCGGCCGGCACGAGGCTTGCAAGGCCGCCGTGCCTTGAATGCCGCGGGCGAGGGAGATCAAGGTGACGACGTCTGCCTGTTGCAGCGGCGGCGCCAACAACTCGCTGTTTTACTCTCTACAAACGATGAACGAATGGGGGTGACGGAGAGAAGAGCTGAAAGAGGATGATATATACGGCGCCGGTTCTGGGGGAGGGTGCTGAGGAATGCGTATTTTGCGTGTTTGTTTACACAGTGCCCCCTTCCTCTCTTCTAATGTACGTTCTCCTCTCCTTTCACTATTCTTGCATTATGTGCCGAGCTTCTCTCGCTCCATCAGCTTGTTTGGTGGAAAGTTACACTTACGTCAGATTTTGCGATTCTGCTCGCGTGAGAAGTGCGAGCCAAGTATCTTTGAAGTATTTGTATAGCACTATCGTTAAGTGTGGAATGTAGTCTAGAAGTCATCTCTCCTCTCCCCCCATATTTTTGATGGTTGGGGGGCGGGAGGGCAAATGGTAGCGAAGGTTACTCACCTGTCTTCCGGATGACACCCACGGTTCACAGGTCGCCTTGCCGTAGCGCAAGTGTCTCGAAAAGCGTCAACGTCAGCTCACTGGGGAAGTACAACGGCGTCATGACGTCACGGCCGGCTGCTTTTCTGAGCAACTGAATGCGATCCGCCCAAGGGGGGGCGTTCACTAGGGGGTCGCCTGTAGACAGCGGCTCGCCTGATGCATGGGACCGCTGAAACTCAATTTCTTCCTACAACGAAGCCTTCTACTGAGTGTCGGGCACTGGACGCAGGCTACGGACACTGGTTCGCCAGAGGAAGGAGCTGTTACCGGATGTTTTTTTTTTCTTTTGTTGTTAACGCGAGTTGAAGAAGAGGCTGAAGATGGACGAAAACGTTCGTCAGCTGCTTTGCGGCGATGACGATATCGACGGGAAGTGCGTGAAATATCGAGATATCTGCACCGTTGGGTGTATGCGCCACGTCATCTCGCGTTGCGCTGTCGGCGTTGGAACGGTGTATCAGGGACGGACGTCCTATGTGACGCGTTAGGATGCAACGCTGTAGGCGTGCGTCGCAAAAGTCGGCTACAGACGTGCAGCGTCATCTTGATTTCGAGAAGTCGTCGAAACCGCGTCTTACGCTGCTGTTTTCAAAGCTGGATGTTTGCCGATGCGCATTTATGGAAAGTATAGGATATGTGTGCTCCATCTTGTTTTAGCATTGTGTAATGCATAGTGTTTCTTTATCGCTATCGTTCCAGTTCCGTCTTTTCGCCGGAACTGGAACGATACGCATACTACATAAGCGTCGTTCCAGTTTCGTAAAAGTGCTGTGTACGACAACCGGCTGTCTGCACACCTGACTATGCAGCCCCCAATATCGTGAGTACCGAGACATATCACCGAATGCCGCTGTCGGTTAGGGTTTCACAATTTGTCGCCGTAGCGCACGAATATGAGCACGAGTGTTGTGCTGGACGTAGATAATTAGAGAGAACCCGAAGTAATGCTTGCCGTCATTTAGAGTGAGTGGCCTTATAATAGTAAGCTCTTTCGCCTATTGAGGAATTTACATCGCCATAACTGACTAATTATCCAATTGGGCTGAATTGTGAATCGATAATAATGGTTGTCTAGTTATTCAATCATGCTACCCGTTGTGGTCATCGGCGTATCTTGTGTACACTGGAGGATGAAGGGCCTCTTCCAGTGACGTGCGGTTTGTCCTGGCCTGCGCGTGCAGTTATCGATTTTGTTATGGCGTTTATTAGCCGGCACACAGCGAGTCTACACAATGGCGACAGTAACGGCCAAAACACGGGGTCTCCGCGCGAGCGGCGTTCTCTTTGGGCAGACCCACTAGAAAGCACATAAGAGTTCGACCCACTTCAGTGTTCGGCGGCTTCTGTACAATTACCCCGGGGTCGAAGAGGGAGCCGCCTGGCGACCTAACAGCTTGTCACTACGAGCGGGTCATAGTAAGTCTTCAGACGCTCCACGTTGACTATGTCGCGCCCGCGGCGGCGCATGTCCGAAGATTGTTCAATTGGCTCGATAAGATAGTTGACCGGAGATGTGCGCTCGATCACACGGTAGGGACCTTCATATTTCGGGAGTAGTTTGGAAGAAAGGCCAGCTACAGAGGTCGGGATTGAGAGCCATACAAGGGAACCAGGAAGGAAGGTGGGCTCAGAAGTGGCGGAGCCATCACGAATACTCTTCTGCCGCTCTTGCTCATGCGTCGTAAAAGTCTTGGCAAGCTCGCGACACTCTTCAGCAAGCCTGGCGGTCTCGGAAATAGGTGTACACTCAGATGGATCCGGCGTGTACGGGAGTATCGTGTCGATGGTGTGTGACGGGTGCCTTCCGTACAGCAAAAAGAAAGGTGAAAAACCAGTCGTGCTCTGAGGGGCGGTGTTGTAGGCGTAAGTGACGAAGGACAGTATGGTATCCCAATTCGTGTGGTTGGCGGCGACGTACATCGACAGCATGTCGCCGAGGGTGCGGTTAAAGCGTTCGGTCAGACCATTCGTCTGCGGGTGGTAAGCAGTAGTTTTGCGGTGGACAGAATGGCACTCAGTGAGAATGGCATCGACGACTTCTGACAAGAAGACACGGCCTCGATCGCTGAGAAGCTCCTGGGGTGGACCGTGGCGCAATATAAATCGATGTAGTAGGAAGGACGCAACATCACGCGCAGTAGCCGCAGGGAGAGCGGCGGTTTCGGCGTATCGCGTTAAATGATCTACGGCGACGATGGCCCAGCGGTTGCCAGTGGACGTCAGAGGAAGTGGTCCGTACAAATCGATACCTATGCGCCCAAACGGACGGTCAGGGCAAGGTAGCGGTTGCAGACCGGCTGGTGACATGTGTGCGGACGGTTTCCGGCGTTGGCAAGCGAGACAGGAGCGAACGAACTGCTGGACGTAGCGGTACATCCCGCGCCAGAAGTAGCGTTGTCTAATGCGATGGTAGGTTTTGAATACCCCAGAGTGCGCGCACTGTGGATCAGAATGGAAGGATTCACATATCTCCGACCGCAGACTGCGGGGTATCACGAGTAGCCACTGCCGGCCATCGGCGTCGTAATTGCGTCGGTGTAGGAGGCCGTCACGAATGGCGAAATGGTGAGCTCGACGACGCAAGGCACGCGTGGATGGCGTTGCGGACGGATCAGAGAGCAAGTCGATCAGTTGGGCGATCCAATTATCCTTTCGCTGTTCGGTAGCGATGATGTCAACATCAATGGCAGAAACAACAACCGAGGATACTGAGCAGAGCACGTTAGCTTCAGGCAGAGGGGAGCGCGAGAGGGCGTCGGCGTCAGCATGCTGGCGTCCGTTGCGGTAGAGGACGCGGATGTCGTAGTCTTGTAAGCGAAGAGCCCAACGGGTGAGGCGGCCTGAGGGATCCTTCAATGATGACAGCCAGCATAGTGCATGATGGTCAGTGACGACATCGAATGGGCGACCATACAAATAAGGTCGAAACTTTGTAAGAGCCCAGACGATCGCCAGGCACTCTTTTTCCGTGACGGTGTAGTTTGTCTCGGCTCTTGTGAGCGTACGGCTTGCATCTGCCACAACATAATCAGGGAACCCGGGTTTGCGCTGCGCCAGGACAGCGCCGAGGCCTACACCACTGGCGTCCGTGTGCACTTCTGTTGGGGCCGTAGGGTCATAGTGGCGGAGAATGGGAGGAGACGTCAACAAGTGGCGGAGCTTCAAGAACGCGTTGTCGCACTCTGACGACCACGAATTGAGGGGCCCGTTACTTCCGAGGAGCTTCGTCAGCGGTGATATAATCGTGGCGAAGTTTCGTATAAAGCGTCGGAAGTATGAGCACAGGCCCACGAAACTACGCAGTTCTTTGACGGACGCAGGTTTTGGGAATTCGGCCACGGCCCGAAGCTTGGCTGGGTCAGGAAGAATGCCATCCTTGGACACGACGTACCCTAGGATGGTGAGTTGGCGTGCTGCAAAGCGGCACTTCTTCAGATTTAGTTGCAAGCCGGCATTGCTCACACGTGCGAAAACTTCTTTTAGACGTTGGAGATGGGTGGAGAAATCTGGAGCGAAGACAACAACGTCATCGAGGTAACACAAGCACGTGTGCCATTTCAAGTTGCGCAGTACGGTGTCCATCATGCGCTCAAATGTCGCAGGTGCATTACACAGACCAAACGGCATGACGTTGAATTCGTACAAGCCGTCGGGTGTGATGAAGGCAGTCTTCGGTCGAGCGTCATCAGCCAGGGGTACTTGCCAGTACCCCGAGCGCAGATCGAGAGAAGAAAAAAATTGGGCTCCGTGAAGGCTCTCAATTGCGTCGTCGATGCGCGGCAGTGGGTAGACATCCTTGCGAGTGATCTTATTGAGCCGTCTGTAGTCCACACAGAACCGCACAGAACCATCTTTCTTCGCAACAAGAACAACAGGAGACGCCCATGGACTGTCCGAGGGCCGAATGACGTCGCGTCGGAGCATATCGTCAACCTGCTCGTTAATTTGCCGGCGTTCAGCAGGCGACACGCGGTATGGACGTTGCCGTAATGGTGGATGGGCACCAGTGTCAATACGATGCGTAACAGTGGACGCGCGACCGAGAGAACTTCGCCCGACATCGAAAGAAGAACGGTATTCTTGCAACAGGTCTAGAAGCTGGGAACGCTGCACTGACGTAAGGTTGTCATCAATGAATGGGCCAAATACATCAGGAGATGATGGGTCAGAAGTAGAAACAGCACTGATGGTACGTGAATCGGGACAACGCGAGTCTTCGGGTACGTCCAGGACTTGTGCGTTGTCGACTGCTTCCACTCTGCCGAGACATTCCCCTTGAACCAAGGTAACAGTGTACGGGGATGGGTTGGTCACAAAAATAGCGGCGTTGCCTTGGGTGATTTGCACGGTCGCGAAAGGTACTAGCAACCCTTTCCTCCTGGAAGCACGGTAGGATGGCGAAACAAGTGCAATTGTGTCGGAGAGACCGGTGCAGTAGACCGATACGCCCATCGTCGAGCTTGGAGGCACTATAGTATCGTCTTTCACAAGAATCTTGTTCAGTGTCGAGGGACCGTCTTCTGGCGTCAAATGCGAGAAGGGCGAGAGTTCAATTTCGGCGGCGGCGCAATGAATGACGGCGTCGTTGCGGGAGAGAAAATCCCATCCCAAGATGACGTCATGAGAGCATGCAGGAATGATGATGAATTGGGCGACATACAGAACGTCCTGAACGACAACGCGAGCTGTGCAGCCTGCTGTAGGATTAATACGATGTGAGCTAGCGGTACGAAGGGACAGTCCAGAAATCGGCGTCGTCACTTTTCGAAGCAAGCGGCAAAGGTTTTCGCTCATAACTGATACCGCAGCTCCAGTGTCAATAAGAGCAGATGCATGAACACCGTCAACTAGCACGTCAATGACATTAGATGGGCGGCTCTGAGGGCTTTCACAATGCGATAGCGTCGCAGTCCTTGCCTCTGGGACTGCGACGACTAGTTTTCCCGCTCATGAGCAGAAGAACTTGGCTGCATGGGGGACAGAGACCGACGTCGTGGAGACGGCGACCTTCGAGCAGACGGACTTGGGCGAGACGACAGTGGCACAGACGGCAGTTCCTCGTTATACGAACGGCTAAGGTGGCCAGCAACAGGAGAAGTGGGAGCCGGCTGTAGTCGAGAGCAATAACGGGCTACGTGACCGGCGTAACCGCAAGCAAAGCAGATGGGCCGGTTGTCGGGTGTGCGCCATCGGTTTGCCGGGGTGGGTCTCGCCCGGAACGGTGTCTGGAAAGGCTGCATGGTGGGCTGAAAATGAGGCTGAGGGGTTGCGCCAACATATGCAGCCGGC